>NW_027192590.1:229115-344318 GCF_042370625.1 Thermothelomyces heterothallicus | reverse complement strand
ACACCACCAGCTGCCGACTACCGTGGCGCTAGTAGGCTAGACCCGAGCTGACCCATGGATCCAGACGGTTGGGCCGCAGAAACGAGCAGGAAAGATATTAAAAGGAATGCCGTGCCGTCGTCCACGGGGACGATCGCACAAGATGTTGGTTCCAAGAGTCAGGCCCATCCGCGTCATGCTGCCGTCCCTTTGCCGGCACAAATTCAATCGCAGCTTCTGAGCCCCCAACCATCCGCGACCGCCCTCTGTCAGAACGAGGTTCACTGCCGTGGAGAAGGAGGGAAAAAAAGTGTGTTCGGGGTGAGACGGCAAGGTGCTCATCTCGGGGGTGCAGGATGCTCAAGCTTCCGGTCTGTCATCACGCACGATGCATGTAGATATTACCTACCTACCCAGGGATACATACATGTACTCGCGTAACCTCGCATGACCGCGTCTTGCCAACTGACGTTCCCTATCCCCCAGTGTTGTTCGCTCGAGACCCCCTGTCAAGCCTGCCTGCAGTCCGCCGCCGAGTGCAAGGGCGCCGAGAGAAATGCGCTCTCCTTCCGCTACTGCGTGCGGGCGCGCTTCGCCGACGTCAACATCTTTGAGTCGCCCGAGGACGAAGCCGCCGACGCCATGCAGACCGAGACCCTGATGCGGATGCTGGGCGACCTGCTTGCCCGGATCGCCACGCCCGCCGAATTCACCCTCGCCGACGACCCGGCCGCGTTCAACAAGGCCATGCTCTCGTGGCTGACCGACCCCGACTTCCGCCTCCCCAACGGCAGCGTCGTGGGCCTCTGCTGCTCCAGCCTACTGGGCCTCCAGTTCCGGGAAGACGCCGACGCCGGCGCCGCCGCCGGCGGGAGCACGGACGACCTGATGCTCGACTTCCGCCGCTTCCTCCTGGCCACCTCGCTCGCCCACGCCGGCTGGCGCGACGGCAGCCTCAAGGCCATCCGCGCCAACGACCTGTGCGCGGCCGGCCGCATCTCCGGGGCCCGCCTCTTCCGCCGGCTCGGCCGCGTCCTGACGCCCCAGTTCCTGTCCCGCTGCGGCCGCGACCAGTGCCAGGCGCTGTTCCTCCTCGTCCTCGGAGCCGTCCTGGGCGTGGGCTACTACTACTCGTCCTCCCAGCTGGAGGACGACCGCTCGCCCGATGTCTTCCCCCCCGCGGTCGGCAGGCTGAGCCCGGAGCTCCGGCGCAGCCCGACGCTGTGGCTGGCCATGAAGGAGCAATTGTGCCGGATGCTGGCCCACCACCTGATCTTCCTCGGCTCCATGCTGGAGATCAAGCTGGAGGCGGGTGTGGAGCAGAGGATCATCGAGACGGCCGTGGCCCGGTGGAACAAGGCGGAGGACTTCGTCTGGGCGGAAATGCCCAGCTCCGAGTTCGGGGTCGGGGAGGACCGAAAAGAAGAAAGAAGAGAAGAAGAAGAAGAAGAAGAAGAAGAGCGCCCGCCCTCGACGAGGACGTGCAAGTCGCCAGAGGTTGTCAGGACCGAGGACGTGGACGAGGACTCGGTGCTCGTCCAGCCGAGCTCGAGCCGCGTTCCCAGCAGTCATTGTGCGCCTGCGTCGTCGTCGTCGGCGCCTCCTCCTCCTCCTGCTGCTGCGCGACTCCCGCCGCTCGTCACGATATCCCTGTCGGAACTGAAGCAGTTCCATCCCGAATCCGTGGATGCGTGGTCCGAGAATCCACAATCGTATCTCTCCATGTTTGACGACGAGCTGGGGAGCACGGGCGAGAGGGCGGCGTCATCGGCATCGGGAGCAGCACCCGAGCTGACTGCGCGACAAGAGGGTGAGTCTGGGGAGCGATTCTTCGTTCCGAAGGTTGGTGTTGTCGCCCCGAGAGCTAACCAGCACGACCATGGATTTAGCCCCCGAGAAGGTGCAACCGGGAATGAGGAAGCGAAGGTCCATGTGGATCGTGCGTTCGTTTGACGCCGGGCCCGAACAGGGACTGGTCAATGTGCACGCCCGGCTACAACCGGGTACCGCGCTGGAGAGCATACGAGCATTTGTTTGAACCAACAAGAGGACGGAGAGGCGTTCATTGGCGGCCGGTGATGATGTTATGACAAGGCCTGGGCACGGAATAAAGAGAGGTGTTAATCAATTAATTAGGTATTCAGGTGTTGCTGACGTAGGGAGGGGAGAAGACCAGGCCATGATGACTGATGACCCTGAGAATCGCAGACATACATAATTAATTGACCTTGAACGAGATGATGATTACAGGTACTGGCGACAGAAGACTCAGGATGAGAAACAAATACGCGTTTGGGTTGTCTCGTAGTCCTATCAGTTGGTAATACTATAATTAATTTCGGAGTGAGTAATTGCTCCATCCTTCCATAGCAAGTAATTAATTAATAGAGGGAGTTAGATAATCGTTCCCAAGGTTCTTCTTGCCCTGCTTTTCCTAATAAGGAACTTATTGTTCATGACCGAACTATATCATCTAGGGCCTTTTCTTTCTACACCGGACGGACAATGAATCGACTGGATTGAAATGTTTAACGGATGATGACATCGTATGGCGCGCTCAAAGAGCAAGACGAGGTCTGGGAACGAACATTCGAGGCACAAGTAATCTCGGCAGCTTGACCAAAGTCTTTACCGTCTAATTATACCTGGCTAGTGCAGGACGGCGACTCCAAGTGGAACGACCTCATGACCAAGTACGTCCCGGAGCTCGCCGCCGCCTCGATGTCGTCGGAGCTCGTCGCCGGGGTCGGGTATCCGTGGGGGTTGCGGCGCGTGGTCGTGCCGTAATTACGCCAACGGCGAGCACGTCGTCGACGCCTTCAACAAGGCCGGCAGCATCGGGAACTAATTACACGTCCCTGCTCGTGCTCTCCTGCCCGACTACGCGCCCGTCAACACCAGCGTCCGCCTGTAATTACCCGGCCGGGAGCCGGCAGGCGGGCTTCAAGGCCGTCTTTGAGGACCTGAACCTGCCTGCCCGGCCCGACACCATATTCTCGACCGCCTGCGGCACCTGGGTCTCCTTCACCGGCGTCGTCTAATATGGCACCCAGCCCCTGGACCAATTCATCTTGGAGGTCGACGCCGCGGGTGGGTGGTGAGCGACGAGAGTCTGGTGCTGAGGGCAGTAATGAAGAAATCAAAGGAGCTGTAATTAATTATTAAGTAATAAATAGCAATCAATTGGTACTCTTCCCTCTAATTAATGGTTAATATGTCCCCGCACCTTGTTTCTATTTTCCCCTTCCTTTTGAAAAGCAGACCTTTGGCCCATTGGTTAATACTTTGTAAACTGGTCTGCTCCCGATCCCGCCAGAAACCCCTAACGCCAAAAGAGGGGGGAGAAAAAAGAAAAAAAAAGAAGAAGAAGAAGAAGAAGAACTTATCTAGTTATGCATCACGGCGAAGCAGAAGCCTTCTTGGCCAGCTCGGACGCCCAGTCCTTCCACCGGCCCTCGACCCCGGCCACGGCATCTTTGACCCCGGTGATGGCCTTGAGGATGTCGGACTCGGCCACCGTCGTGGGGATGTGCCCGGCGGCCAGGTCCTTGGCCTGGGCCTCGACCTTGTGGAGCTCGGTCCAGATGGCGTCCTGGTTCTCGACGACGGCGTCGTGGTCTCCCCGGAGGTCCCTGAAGGACTCGCGCAGGTGCTGGAGCTCCGCGAGCAACGGCCGCTGGTACTCGGCGATGTGCCGGACGTGCTGCTCGTGCAGGCCGGCGATGCGATCGCGGATCGAGCGCAGGGTGGCGAGGTGCGGATGGTCGGGAGTCTGACGGGTGTCGTCGTCGTCGTCGTCGTCCTGGTCCTCGTCGTCGCGCCCGCCCCCTCGTGCCGTCTTGTTGTGGCCGTCGACCCCGATCCGGTCCAGTCTGCGCCCGCTCCAGGTGCAGTCCCAAAAGGTTAGCAGGGCCCAGAACTTGATGAGGCCGTGAGAGTAGGCAAAGGCGAGGTACGCCGGGAAGAGGACGACGTCTCGAGGGTGACGACGGAAGTAGTCAAACACCTTGACGGTCTTGGTGAGGAGAATCCAACTTACCAGGCCAGCTAACGTGCCGGCGCTGTAGGCGGAGGAGTGCGCCAGCAGGTAAACGAGCAGGCCGTCGGTGAGCGCTGCGAAGTTGGTCAGCGACGTCAGATAGACGGCGTAGACGCAGTACGGTTGGAGGGCCCATACGCTACGGTCCGTGAGGAGGCTGCAGAGGTTGGATCGCCACGTCGTGCGCACCCACCGCCGGCACTGCCCCAGGAACTTGGTGGCCACCGGCTTGTCGACCCCCACGCTGGTATGCATCACGGCCTCCTCGGTGTACTGGATCTTGATCTTCCAGCCGTGGCGGACGACGAAGCGCGTGACATAGTTGTCGTCGTCCGCGTTCAGGGGCCCGAAGAGGCCGAAGAAGAACCTCTCGTTGGTGTAGCCGGGGAGGAAGTCCGGGTGGCGCAGAATCTCGGTGCGGATGCCGCACGTCCGCCCGGAAACGACAAAGACGCCGCCGTCGACCGTGTTGGTCGCGCGGATCTCGAAGTTGTGGCGGCAGAGATAGGTTGCCCCGAGCATGTTCCAAACCCGCCCCCAGAGACCCAGGCCCCGGTGACGCCGAACACGCTTGTTGGTGCCCACGAGGCCGACCGCCCGATCCTCGAAGGCACACAGCAGCGACTCTAGATAGCGGGGCCCCCAAAAGACGTGGTCGTCCAGCAGAACCGTGATGTCGGTCTCGACCTGCGGCGCGGCGAGGGCGACCTGGGCCCGCTTGCTAGCTACCTGCGTCCGGTCGACCACGAATTCCACGTCCGGATACGCGCTGGTGAAGGTGCCGACGAGTGCCGAGGCTTTGGAGAAGAGCTCGTCGCCGGCGGTCACGACAATGATCTTGGCCGGGCCGTTGTCCGCGCACGACTTGAGCGTCTCGAGGAAGTTCTCTCCTTGGGGATCGATCGTGGGCAGGATCACCGTGACGTCGGGGGGCGTGTAAGTGGGCTTGACGGGCCTGGGCGCGGGCGTATAGAGCCAAAACGCTGCCAGGTTGACCAAGAAGCGGAGATAGCGCCAAACGAAGAGCGCGAAGAACCAGTAGAGGTGCGAGTCGGCAGCGGCGAGCCATGTGATGAGGCAGTGCAGTGCGGCAACGGTCGCAAGCATCATGGCGACGTTGGCCAGAGCCCTACACACCATCGCTCCGCGGCCCATCTCCCTCTTCTTCCCTGGGTTTCGGGGACGGAAAGAGGGAGTCGTTCCCATTTTGAGGCGCCTCGAGGTGCTAGTGGCCGATCGGTTTGCTTCGAGCGAGAGAGACATGTATTTGCAATGAGTGCTGTGTTCTGGGATGCCTTGTTTGTACCTCTCGGCCAAGTTTAGCACACGATGCGAGTGTGTGAAGAACTCTGTCTCCGGAAATCAACACTCAGAACCCGCATTTGCTCTCTTTAAATGCCTTGAGCGAAGGAGTTAGCATGCATGGTACATGGAAACAAGATCCCAAGACTCTGTCCTCGATACAGCATGGTGAAATTTGACCCAACGGGATTAAAACCAAATCCCATGGATATGTTCATCTGCTAGGTCGTAACGATGAGCTTGTGCTTGCCATATCGCAGATGTGTCTGCTCATCCAAAGTACGTACCGGGCCTGACCAACTAGGAACAGAGCACATTGTACCTGCTGCTTTGTGCCTCGGAACCGACTTGCCGCGGAAGGACAATAATCGTGGGGGAGATCTCGGATAGAGGCAGCGCTTCTTTGTTACCCTAGAACACCCCGCCAGCTGACCAAGCAGAGATCATCACGGGCTCCCAATTCTTTCCGCCTGTCGCAGCATCTCGCAAGCTGCCGAACGCCAGAGTGATATTTTGCGAGCAGGGTTGGCGGGCAGGATTGGCGGGCAGGATTGGCGGGCAGCGAAACAGCAAACGCCTCGAAGAATGTAATCCTTCGGTCCCGAGATCACACGGTTATCAAGGGGCCCCAGATGAGGGAGCTACGCCCCTGGACCGTCATATAAATGGTCACACTGAGCGAAACCATGGCGATCTTAACCTCGGAGGGCTGTAGATGATGGGCAACGGACACCCGACCCTACCAAGGGGCGAACACACATTGACAATGTCTCCGAATGTAGAAAAGCAAATGTTACTCAGCAGGGTCAAGAATGGGCCCGCTAGAGAGACGAGCTGGACCATCTGCCGCTTCTTTCGCCTCGTAGAGACACGGTAGGGAGGCTCAGAGCGGGCAGCCTGCCTGTTTTCTTCAATTCGCGTCCTCTAGTTATTGCTCGACGTCGGGAGACATACCAGCATCCGTAGCCTCGCCATTCTGGCCTGCCGTGTCGCCATTGTTCCCCGTGAGAAATGAATGGAAAAGTTCCAAACTCGTTGGATGGTTGTTTGACTTGAGGATTCCCGGAGTTTGGGGGGGGGGGGGGGAATGTTTGTGAGTGATTTGGCTGCTTGGCTTGGCCTTCCCAGAGCGGCATCTGGTCTCCAGCGACTCTAGGTTGATCTTCTACCGCAGCCCAGGGGACCGGCACCTGTCGGTTGCGAGCTCATGGTGAAAATAGAGGTGCGAGGTGCTTGACAAACGAAGCTTAATTAAGCGAGTTGTATCCGTATTTACGCAGTAATGGGTTGTGAAGTCCCTGACGATGTCGGCACCCGGGCGCCCACCATCATCGTCGCGCCTCGCGAACGGCCTACAGGTGTCGGGTCGATGATGCTCTGCGAGGTTTTCGAAGACCTGTTTCAGTAGGAATGACCTGGTTTGTGGAGAGCCTAATGTAGACGGAGATGATGAGAGTCGAGCAGTGCATGGAATGCCCGAAACGAGGTGGCCATCAACAGGTATTAGACAAAGAACAAATTGTCCAGTGATGCGCCGGCTTGCCCTGTACCATGAGCTCGAGGTTCGCATTCGACGCTTCCTTAAGTGAGGTGGAACGGACGGAGAGAAGGAGGGGATTGTGAGATCCTCGAGTGCGAGCGCTCTTTCTCTTCTGAATCCTGACGCCACACAGAGGACAAGGCGAGTGTTGAGAGTCTCTCGGTACATGGGCGAGAGTCGGTTCGGTGCGCCAAGGACTGCCCGACTGGGTGTTGTCTCTCTAATCGCGTACTTCCCCGAGGCATCTTGTCCATCCGAATGGCCAATGTTCCATACTGCGATCTCAGCAGGTAAAGATTGATGCTGGGGCGTTAATTAGAGCAGCGTGAATGGTCGGGGCTCTTCGGAAGTCGGTCCGGCTCGGCTTCGGGACGATGTTAATACTTCTCTGGGCGTAGTCGGTACAGTGGCTAAGGCGACACCGGCCGAAGAGTGGCACAAGGAACGGCGTGATGCCGTTGTATTGCTAACCGCTGGGAGGATTATACAAAACCTCGCGTGTTGTGATGCTGGGAGGGACACATCCTAAACCCCGCTTACCGAGACCTGTGCCACCATGGTATCTTTCCTGTACGCCAATCCGCGCTCATTGTGCTTGTTGTGTCTCTGTGCCTTTATGCATCGATCGTCATTCCCAGAAACCCGTGACGCCAGACGCCCACTCCATGCCTGAGAAAGAACGTGGAAAGAAAAAGGGAGGTCGGAATTCGAAGAGCGCTTCTTCACCTCAACATCTTACCGGAGGGGTGCCACTGCGTATCTCGGTCGGATCCTCCTCACGGATATCGTCATCGTCTCTAGAGCGTATGACTTCGTCTTGGGGTTGTACCACGAAGCTACGTCGAGAAAGATGACCGCTCTCTGCGTTTGCAGCTCAATGATCCCCGTGACTAGGATGCTTCCTCGAGGAGGATCCGGCCTTATCGGGCGCCGTTCCTTCTGGTAGGTCTCCTTGAGCCGTTTCCACGGTTCGGAAGAGGAAAACGATTCGATCAACTCTTCAGTGAATCCCTTCTGTTTGGACGGCCCCCGGTTGCTCTGGTCGAGGGTCGGTTTTTCTGGCAGCCCGATAGACTTGTCGGACGTCGGAGCAGGCGCAGAGGATTGCGCGCGCGGCGACGAAGAAATGGAGCCCGGGTCATCGACCTGCTCCGGTCGCCTGGTGGTGCCGTGACGGAGCCGCTGGAGGGCTCTCTGTATCTCCGGGCTCGCCGAAGGGGGCAACGGAGGAGGTGCTGTTGGGTTTGGGCGCGCCTGCGTGCCATCGGGGTCCTCGGATCCAAAACCAAAGTACCTAGCCACGTCGTGGGCCGTTTGCTTAACCGCCTCCTTACCAAAGGCCCAAAATCCCAAAGCCATCGGCCTCGGCCACAGGAAGCGTTGTATCTGTGTCACCGTGTACGAGTCGCAGGGCATGGTGGCCAACGCGATCGCATCGTCTGTGATCAGTATACTGTCGCTCGGGTTAGCGACATTGAAACTTCCAGACGGCAACACGGAAGACGACGACGTACCCAGTCCGTTCGTAGACAGGCGGCGCTCTGAGTGGGTAATCAATATCCATCCAGCACCGAGTCAAACGTGGGTCTTTCCCAGCCCTCGTGTGCACCAGAAGGCTACGCGCAGCCAACTTCTCGACGATGCGAGCCAGTTCATCTGCACAGCTCGTCAGGGGCCAGAGCAACTTTGTCTGTCAGTGATCGGGAACAACCCACGTTTTATCTTGCGCTGCAGCTCGGGATCCTTGGATATTCTGACGAATTCCTGCCACTCCGGATCGTGCCCATGGTAGGGTTGCGGGGGGTGCCGCTTGGTGGTCCCGGGGAGTGGAATGAACAGAGGCTCGTCCTCATGGTCATCGCCTGTCATGCCCTCGAGTTCCGGTGCGGGCGATACAACCCACAGTAATAGTTGGTAGGCTATGCCGAATTTGATCATGGTTCCTCTGCATCAATTCCCGTCAGCAATGGTAGAGCAGAAGGCGCAAAAGGACAGGATCATGCTCACAGGAATCGAGTGGCGGGCCGCCCTTTCTTGACCTTGACCCTCTCGATGCGAACCGTCTGCCCGCTTCTTAGGCGCGAGGATATCCTCGAGCTGAAGAGCGTCTGGAATGGACGATAGAGGCGCGACATGACGGCAGGTTTGGGGGGCGCCAGCCCGGCGGCCGAGGGATCGTCGAACGAGGTGAGAGAAGCAAGAAGGCAGCTTCAAGCTCGGAGTGGGATCGGGTCGGAAGAGGGAAGCAAGACCGAGGGTGTCAGTGTCGCCCAGGTGGCATCGGATGACGAGATAGTCGGAAGAAACGGAGTCGTCGCGGTAAAGGTTGCTTCGTATATCACGTGCTTCTATGGCAGAAAACGCTCGACGGGACCGAGGAGTACTTATGCAAGACAGATGAGGGGTCGTTGGAGGTGACGAGATAATCTCGAACCTGTGCCCTTTCGAGGTTATCGCAATCTGGGTTTTCGGGATCGCGAGAGCAACCCGGCTAGGTCTCTCGGGCGCAGGGTGTGTGGGGTGGCTTCCATCTGCACGGGCCACCCCGGTCCCACTCACTGCAGCACTGCGCCGTTGCAGGGGTGGGTTGAGCCTGGATAGCACCGCCAACAAGCAACTAACTACTACGTAGTTAACGTGCAACCGAGAATCAACCTCCCCAATCGCCCATCGCGGTGTTCAACAGATACCCGAACACTCGCGACCCATACGTCCTCTTGTTGCATCACACAACCAGGTCCTGGCTCCTCCATTATGCGATTCTCTGCCGGCCTAACAGCGGCCGCCCTTTCTGGGTTGGCTGCCGCCGCGAGCCAGCAGAGCGCAGACGTCTACATGTTCCCTTCATCATCACGAGCTTCGGCCGAAACACCCAGCATCCCTAAAGAAGTCGCCCGCCACATCATGCTTCAGAGGGTAAGCCTCAGCTTCGGCATGACTTTTCCTCGTCAATGCTAATGCCTCCGCGAAGACATCCCGGCAACGATACGGCAGCGACCTGCGCGACATCCCCAGCTCCATCGACATCGAGACGGCCGTTGAGCACCTCGCCACGTTCGGCAAGAGCCCGCTGCCGTTGTTTACTCACGCCGACAAGGCGGATGCCTCACAACTCGTCATCATTCTCGAGGGTGCAGCCGCAGACCAATCCAGCCGGTTGCGGGAGAAGTTGGGGCACAATGTCGCATTTACCATCTCCGATCCGCCTTCGGCAACCGCCAACAACCAGTTGATGGCGCACTTTCAGAATATGGGTGTTGCATCATCCGAGCAGTGCGAACTGCCGTTAGTGATCAATCCGTTCGAGACGGACTGCTGGACCGGCCCGTCATCGGTCGTCAAGTACGACCTGCGTACTGTGAGATCAGCCCCGGCCCGTTCTGCCGAGCGAGAACATCTCTGCTGACGTTAATCTGTGGCCATAGTCCCCCAAGACGTACGACTCATTGCTCGAAAACCTCTCCCGACTCGAGAAGTTCGTCGCCGACGGCGACCTCGAGGTCCTGCTCGTTCTCCTCCCCGAATCCAGTCGTTCGTCCAAGCTCAGCCAGTGGGGCGGCGCCGCCGTGGCCGGAACGGGCGCGAGCCTCCAGAGGCGCCGCGGCACCGAGATGGTCCTGACGGACCACGATATTCAAAAGAGCACCCCGGCCGCCAATGGGATGCCCACGGCAGGCTCCTCCTCCTCCTCCTCCAGCGCCGCCCGCCGCCCGGGGGCCATTCCGAAATGCTTTTCCACGCTCGAGGGCTGCATCAGGGACACCAACTCATGCTCGGGCCACGGCGAGTGCGTGAACAAGTACGGTTCCGGAAACGGTACCGACGAGTCGCACAGCTGCTTCGTGTGCGCGTGCAAGGCGACCGTCGTCAAGGCCCCCGACGGCCGCGAGTCCAGCGGGCGCAAGACGGTGCGCTGGGGTGGCGATATGTGCCAGAAGGAGGATATCAGCGTGCAGTTCTGGCTCATTGCCGGCTTCACTATAACCATTGTCGGCGCTGTAACCTTCGCGATCGGCTTGTTGTTCAACGTGGGCGAGGAGAAGCTGCCGGGCGTCATCGGCGCTGGTGTGAGCAGGTCTAAGTAAAGTAACAGGGGCTATGGCGGAGGGGCCGGTTCTGGAATGGGAGGCGATGCAAGGGCTGCTTTTCTATATATATTGCTGGTTTGAACACGGTGCGCCAGCGATCCTGCCCCGCATGCGAGGCTTCTGCAGTGTATCATATTCATGGCGTCGGTATGGCAGATCAGCGGGTGAAAGGTTGGATTCGTCACTCTAGGTAGATGCTCAAGTCACAAATGTTACTTGGGCTATGTTGGATGCTTCTCAAGCAGGGCGTAACGAACAAGGCTTTGACCCTAATATTTGTAGACGAGGGGTCACCGTTGAACTTGACAGCACAAGTACAGGGGACACCGAGAACCATTCACGCCATTTCGGCGTCGTCCTGTCTGATTGGTGTCGCGCCGAAGCTTTCCAGCCCTCGCTCCACGGGTAGTTCCCCCGCAATCCCCGGCGGGAGTGGTCTGAGTGGTGACTGGATCACCATCTTCGCGACGTCACCCACGTTCCCGCCCGCATTCGCGACCGCGGCCTGGTACTTGGCCCCAGCCTGGTTTAAGATCTCCTGGACCTCCTTCTCCCGGGCGAGTATCTCTTCCTTCTCCCTTTTGAGGTTCCCTATCCTCGTCCGCTTCCGTTCCACCTCGTTCTCCAGCTCCTGGACGATGTCGCGCATCCGCTGAAGCACCTCGTTCAGCTTGGGCAGCGGCTTCATCCGGGGGACCGCATCCGGCCCAACGACACCGCCCATGTCGTGGTCCTCGTCGGGCCGGTGAAGCCCGTCCAGCCCGGCCCGCCGCTGCGCCGCCTCGTACGCAGCCCTCCGTTCGGCTTCGCTGTCGTCGCTCTCGGCCTCGGACCCATCCTCTGCCGCCTGAATCAACTCGGCAATCTCCTTCCGGTGACGCCGTGCTGCCTCGCGCTCGGCCTTCCTGCCCAGTGCCAACCTGCCATCGGACACGAACTCGTCATAGCCCTCGCCGAGGTCCTCATCCTCGGCTATCAATCGGGATTCCGACTTTTTCTTTCCGAAATTCACCGTAACCCGGCTGCTCTGGGCCGCCCGCTCGTCTTCGGATCCGTCATCCAACGAGATAAATTCCGCCTCCCTGGCGAGCCGCGCCCGCCGTTCCTTGCGCTCGCGTATCTCGGCCTCGGTGAGGATTCTCGGTGTCTGGCCTGATCCTGTCGATGGAGCCGCGACCTCTGTGGCTTGAACGACCAGCGCTCCCTCCAGCTCGGACGGGTCGAGCGACATCTCGTCCCCGTCATCGTGGAGATGTAATTCCGCTAGGTTTTGCGGCGCGACGGGAGTTGCGCTCTGTAGTTCCTCGAGGTATTCTTTGCTGTATTTTGGAGCTTCTTCCTGGCCACCGAAGCGGATGGGGAGATTACGGTTACCCGATAGGCTTGGGAGGGACGCCGACTTGCGAAGCGCATCGTTTTCGAGCAGCCGTCGGCCAAGAAGCTTTTTCGGGGCGGGTTTCGTGACCACTCCTCCTACCCCCGTGTTGTCGTCGTCCTCGTCCGCCGTACCCTCGCCGGGACGAAACGAGGAGCGGGACGCCGCGGGTCGTTTCTTGAACTTTGCCGAGCCCGAGCGGCTCGCGGTGGGGCGTATCACAACGGGGCCGCCAGAACCATCGTCATCATCGCCGTCGTCGCCGCGGGCTATAGTAGCGGGCTCAGACGCTGGTCCCTCCTGGCTTTCGTCATCGTCGATGTTGATACTCTTGCGCAGTGCCGAGGACTTCGCAGGCTTATTGCGCCCAAACTTGATACGCCCTAAAGGCGCTGGCTCTGCCGGCAGCGCATCAGCTTGCTCGCTCTTTGTTGGACCGATCATCATCAGCAACGGAGGGCTATTGAGAGAGGCTGGTGCAGTGACAGTCGACAACTTACGGTCGCTCTGCGTTTCGTCGCTGGTATTGGGCGCTGAGCTCAGATCGTCTCCGTCGTCGTCAAACGTGTGGATGATGCGCGCCTTCTTCTTGGCGCCAAAGGAGCTCATGGTGGGCAGAATTGGACTTCTGCGTCTATATATCCTCTGGAGGAATCGCAATCAAAATGCTTGGTTTCGGAAATGGAAGCAGAGGCGCTTGTCGCCTCTTTTGGGGGCCGTTATCTTAGTTATCGGGGCTCCACGTGACATCACTTTCTGTCAGATTTCGTACCAAGCCGCGCCCCGGTGCATCCACGCGTTTCCAGACCGTCGCCAAATTGTCCCGCTAGCTCGGCCCGCCACCAACGCAAAAGACGACGAGATGGCGCCCGCGCAACCCGAACTGAAGAAAGTATGTGGCTGTCCGCTATCAATTCCTTGTGTGGCTTTCACATATCAGGCTGTTGTGCTACCTCTTGGTCTCTTTGGTCGGATCGCTGACCCCTCTTCAACTTCAGTACCTTGACAAGCGCCTGTTCGTTCAGCTGAACGGTAGTCGCAAAGTCATTGGCGTCCTCCGTGGATACGATGTACGAGCACCTCGGATAGTTCGTGATTTGCAGCAGCTGACGGGGTGTAGGTCTTTCTCAACATCGTGCTAGACGACGCCGTCGAGGAGAAGGATAACGGAGAGAAGGTGAAGCTCGGCATGGTGGTCATCCGCGGCAACTCGGTCGTCATGCTGGAGGCACTAGAAAGGATTGGCGACGACGCGCGGGGTGGTCGTTAAGGCGCCGGCGCCATGCGGTCTCCTGGTTGCTGGCGGTTGGGGCGGGAGGAAAAAGACCGGAGAAGTCCGATGGACTGATGTTACTGCTCAGCTTTTTTGAGATGCGAGGCAAACCGGTTTCGGGGCAAGCACGGCGTTCAACGATGCAAACGGGTCAACAGAAACAGGAATTCGGCAGGGCAGATTCGACGGCGCAAAGATACCCAGCATAACCATATGCTATCTCTCCTCCGCCTCCCACGCTTTGTCGTCATAGCCATCCATCATCCTACCGCCGTACGCTTTCACCCAGCCTCGGATGCCGCCTGTCATAACTTTTGGCTCGAGGACACCGCCGACTTGATTGACATAATCCTGGAACCAGGCGGCGCAACGAGGGCCGCGCCCCAGGGAAGAGCCTATGAAGTAACGGGGGAGTTGAGCATGGTCAGCTTGTTACGCCAAACCGCCCTCGAAAATTCATCCTCACCACAATAGAAGATGACTGTCTTGATGCCTGCCTGCTTGCACAAGTCGTACAGGGTCTTGCGTGTTGGGTAAAAGCTGTGAGCCGGCAGGTTGATGGCCCCACGCACAGTTCCTCCTTCACAGTCAGTTCGCCGTGTGTCCACCAGGAGGAAGCGCCGCTGTTCGTTTTCGGCCGTTTCCTGGGCCTGGAGGAGGTCAAAAACCTCTCCCGGCGTGACCTGCGCCGCGGTCGATGCTGGGTCGGGGAAGTCGGTCCACCACGGAGTGCCGTCTTCTCGTCTTGCCATCTTGAGACAGTGTTCATGCGCATGTTCATGGCCATGCCCATGGCCATTTTTCTGTGATGCTTCTTCTTGAACTACTGTCATCGTGCGATCCTCAACCCAGGCGCATAATGTTGCCGGGCAAGTATTAATTAAACTGGCAAAGCTTTCCTTTTGACGGAACGTTTGCAAACCAGAGTCTGGCGTGTGTATGTACTGAGGTGATAATTAGCGATTCTGTGTGGGCAGGGTACGGCGCTGTGGGAGCAAGTTCAAGTTCATACAGTTCGTTCGTGTCTAGGTGAGGTAGAACTGGTTCAGATGCTCTGTCCCGAACGTCTTGTGAGTGCGTGGTATAAAGCAGGACCAGCCCCTGCAATGTAACGGGTCATATCATCTTGACTTGCCGTCGGCGGGATACTACCGAAGCCAAGATAACCCAAACAGGTTGCGATGCCACTTTGCCTTTACCCATACGATTTTCAAAGCTTGCTCCCTCTAACTGCCATGAGCAACATTTGCAACAATGCGATTGATTGGTTTCACCATGTTTGCGCAGGCAAAGGGTTTCAAATATATGCATCTGCCATTCTAACACCTCATGGTGTGTTTGCCCGACCAGAAGGTAAGCGTTTAGAGATACTGTATCTTATGGTCTGTGAACCCATTTACTTTGAAATCAAGACGCGTGTGACAGTCCAGTCAGTGTCGGTAAATAGATGAAAACTGATATGCATTTAATTCAACGCAACCGACACGACGGCTAATATCAAACCCAGGCTCATCAATCTGCCTAAGGGCACGAATGCGGCGAAAGAGCGGTAATTAGTAGCTCGCGGTGAAGCGAGCTTCTAGTCATCGTAGTAGGCCTCCTCGTACTCCTCCTCGTACTCCTCCCGCGCTTCCTCGAGCTCCTCCCGCTCGCTGCTGCTCGCCGACGAGCTGGCGGCAGCCTCCAGGGCCTCCTCGTAGTTGTCGCGGGCCTCACGTAGCGACTCGCGGTCACTGCTGTCAATCTCCTCACCGTAGGCGTTGGTGGTCGGCAGGACGCCTGGAGGATAGTCGTTTGGCGGGTAGTCGCTCGCCGGCGGTGGCGGAGGGGGTTCGTTATAGTAGTAGTTGTTGGTCTCGTAGACGACAGTTGCGGGGGCGGCGGCGGGGGCGGCGGGGGCAGCAGCTGGGGCCGCTGCATAGGCGCCACCGCCGGAGTTGCTTCCGTCGTCTGATGAGTTTTCGTCTGCGGGGTGGTTAGCCATCCAAACAGTCCGCCTCGGGCAAGAGAGAGGGGAGCAAGCGTACTGAGCTCGTGGGCGATGACGGCACCGGCGACGGCACCGACGGCTAAGCCACCGGCGGCACCCAGAAGCATGCCGCTGTGGCTCTTCTTGCCCTCGTGGCTCCCGCGGTCGTCGTATCCCGGCTGAGGGCTGACGTGCTCGCCTCCGTAGGGGCTCTGTCCGTAGGAGGTGTGATGACTGTCATAGCCGGCAGGAGGAGCACCATAGCCATCATGGTAAGCACCCGGGGTATCGTGTCCGCGATTGTCACCTTCCTGGGGAGGATGGTAAGACTGCTGCTCATAACCTGGAGCCTCCCATTGAGAGCGGCCGCTGTGCTCCTCTACGTCTGGATCATCATGTTAGTGAACCACAATGGCCCCGGGGTAGACGTTTAGGGCTGATGGGACTCACAGAACCAGCGCTGGTAGTGGTCATCCCAGCACGGCTTCCAGCCGGAAGGGATCGGCGGCTTGTCGGCCGGCGGGTTGTAGGGAGGCGGCGGGCGCGGACCGGGTTCGGGGGGGTACGCGTACGGGGTCTCGCCCTGAGGCGGTGGCGAGGAGTAATTCGGCTGAGGCGGGGGAGGCGAGTAGGGCTGGTGTCCCTGCGGGGGATAGTAGCTGCCTTCGCCAGGCGGCGGCGGCGGCGGCGGCGGGGACTGGTAATGGCCGCCGTAGGGCTGGGGGCTGTGGTAGCCGTATCCCTGGGGCGGATACTGCTGAGGAGGGTAGCTGCCTACGCCATCGCGGTTGGAGTAACGATGCTCATCCCTGCTTTCCTTCTTGTCAGATCCAAGGCCCAAGCGGCCGAGATCGTCGGCAATGCCGTCGGTAAGCTTCTTGAAAAAAGACATGCGGAGCGCTAAGGCTTGCTGAGTAGGCAAATGACGACGGCTAGGTAATCCAGGACCGATGCTGCAAGTGTCAAAGCAGCGGTATCTCTTGCGATTTTTATTCCCGTCGGCTTCGCGAGTTTCTCCAGGCAGCCCTTGTTGGTTCCCTCAATTCCGAACGACCTAACACAAAGAGGAGCAGGCATCTGCTAGTGGAGGGGCAGAGGGGCTCCCCTCACCCCACCAGGCACCACCAACGCCCGTGCAGCCGAAAGCTGCATGGGACCAGCTCACCTCCGTGGCACGTTGTTGTGATCCCGTTGTCACCCTCCCAAGCGGCCAAGCAGCCGAGCGGCCGAGCGGCCAAGCAGCCAAGCAGCCAAGCAACTAGAATTCGGATGAGGTATGGAGTTCGCGTACTGCCGGAGCATCCGCTAGGCCTTGGCGTTCGATCGTGAGCACATTTTAGCACGTATGTAGATTTTGTAGAGAGCGGCTTTGCCTGGCTCTTCAGGGCCCAAAGAGGGGTCTAATTCGTCTCATTCCCGCTCCATTTCCACTTTTTAGGTGCTGCGCCCCACTGATCTCAGACGTGGGCCAACAAGTGCCAGGCCGCCTCTCCCGCCGCGCAGCCGCCGTATCCGCATTTCTGGTTCCGTTGCTGCCACTAACGTTATCCGTACTACTTACGGAGTGATTAGGTTGTCTTTTGAGGCCGCCCGGGCGCTTTACCTAGACTCGTCAATCATTCCATTCCACCACAACCAACGCTGCCTTCACACACTTCATTCATATCACACCGTCACCGTCGCGTGGTCAACCTCAACCCCTCCCGCATCCGAGAACCAGTTGAAGTCATCCGTCAAGGTCGAGTTTCGTCACCCTCTTCTTGAGCGCTGCAGCATGTCGTACTACCCCGGTCAAGGCTATGGACCCGGTTCCGGCTCCGGCTCCGGTTCTGGATACCACCAAGGATACGGCAGCGGAGGGTACGGACAGCAATATCCGCCGAGCCAGGGCTACGGACAGTACCCGCCTCCGCAACAGCAGCAGAATTACTACCCTCCGCCGCCGCAGCAGCAGCGCCAGTACCAGCGGCCGCCGGGCCCGCCGCCTCAGGGTTATGATGCCTACGGCTACCCGATCAATCACGGGCCGGGCTACGGCGGCTCGGGGCCTCGGCAGACCGCTCCACCCCCGCCCTCGGGGATGCAGGAGTTCGGCCACGGGGCGCCGCAGGGCTACACGTTCCAGTACTCCAACTGCACCGGGCGACGGAAGGCGCTGCTGATCGGCATCAACTACTTTGGCCAGGAGGGCGAGCTGCGCGGGTGCATCAACGACGTCAAGAACGTGTCGGCCTTCCTGACGGAGAACTACGGCTACCGGCCCGAGGACATGGTGAAGCTGACGGACGACCAGTCCGACCCGGTGCTGCAGCCGACCAAGGCCAACATCATCCGGGCGATGCAGTGGCTGGTGAACGGGGCGCAGCCCAACGACGCCCTCTTCCTGCACTACTCGGGCCACGGCGGCCAGACCGAGGACCTGGACGGCGACGAGGAGGACGGCTACGACGAGGTCATCTACCCGGTCGACTACAAGACGGCCGGCCACCTGGTCGACGACCAGATCCACGATCTCGTCGTCAAGCCGCTGAGGCCGGGCGTGCGCCTGACCGCCATCTTCGACAGCTGCCACTCGGGCTCCGCCATGGACCTGCCCTACCTCTACAGCACCAAGGGCGTGCTCAAGGAGCCCAACCTGGCCAAGGAGGCCGGCCAGGGCCTGCTCGAGGCCGTCGGCGCCTACGCGCGCGGCGACATGGGCGGCGTCGCCAGCTCCGTCATGGGCTTCGCCAAGACCGCCCTCAAGGGCAACGACGCCTACGAGCGGACCAAGCGCACCAAGACGTCGCCTGCCGACGTGGTCATGTGGAGCGGCAGCAAGGACGATCAGACCTCGTACGTTTATTTATTTATTTTTTATTTGTTCATTTATTCATTTCCCAACCCCATCATGCCCTTGTGCACGTGACAAAAGGGGTGGGGGGAAGGGTGGGGGGAACTAAACTAACTGAGTTGGAATAACTAGAGCCGACGCGACCATTGCCTCGCAGGCGACCGGCGCCATGTCCTGGGCCTTCATCACGGCCCTCAGGCAGAACCCCAAGCAGAGTTACGTGCAGCTGCTCAACAGCATCCGCGACGTGCTCCAGACCAAATACACGCAAAAGCCCCAACTGTCGTGCAGCCACCCGCTTGGTGCGTATTCGTTATTCCTTCACCCCGTTGAACGACCTCTGTGTTCGCCCGTCTCCACTTGTTCCCCCCTCTGCCAGATGCGGACCGCTAACTCATCTCGCTTATCGCCAGATACCGATCTGCTTTTTGTCATGTGAGAAGGGGGTGGGTGGTCTTGAAGTTCCCACTAGTTACCACACCACGCGTAGGTTTGGGGAGCTGCGCCATGTCGCTCCATTTGGAAGGCAGGGGAAGGGTCGGAGAGAGCGAGAAAAAGAATGGCTGCGATCGGGGATCTGTGATATGGTACGGATTATTCCGTAACGCAGATCGTTCTGGGCCTGGCAGTATACTACCCTGAGAACCCTTGCGGGTCTGCCTTGAAATCAGAAACCTTATGAGACCAGGAACCTTGGATACCTAAGTAATGAACAGGGAAACCGATCTGTGCTGACTTGGCTGCATTTGTGGCGATGACGTTAAAAGTTCCAATAGTTTCGGGAAAAGAAGCTGCTGTCTCGCGGCAGTAGGGAAAAACCGGGGTATTACGACTAAGACTAAGATAATGTACACGAAGGGGTATAATACCGGAACCGAATTCATCCTTCTTGATGTCAACCGCAATCCTGAAGTCATCCAGCCGTCAACATCCCCATCCGCGGAGAATCCATGGATATGAACCCAATGTTTGACCCCTGGCAGACGGCCGCACAGGAACAGGTAACCAGGTCAGGTATACATTCTTCGTGGTAGTAACGACTATACCTGATAGGAAAAGTTGAAATGTAATTAGATAGGAAAGGCGATTTGAAAATGACTTACACCGGGCCTCCCTCCGCTCATTCATCAAGCACCCACCATAACGAGGAGAAGAAAGGACAGGAAAGGTTTGACATGTACATATAAATATATATAACGAGTGATGATGATGAGGTGAGATCAGTGAATGACGCCCTTGAAGAAGTCCAAGGCGCTCTTGAGGCTGAGCTTGCTCCGCACGCTGCCGCCGCCGAGGGTGCTCGGGGCGGTGCCGCTGCCCGAGAGGACGCTGCGGGCGCGCACCGAGGGGGCGCCGCTGCTGGAGCCGCTCTCGGAGCCGCGCCGCTCGCGCACGTACTTGGGCCACGTGTTGGTCAGGACCAGGTACTTGATGCTGGCCTGGGCGGCGTCGAACACGGTGGCGTCGAAGGCCTCCGGGATGTCGCCCTCGTAGACCGGGTACGGCGGCGGCGGCGTCGGCGGCGTCGGCGGCGGCGTCACGATCTTGACGGTCAGCGGGATGTGGTTACCCCGGGACGACGTCGGCGGCGTCCGCCGGGCGGGCTCGGGCACGGGCTCGGGCTCGGTGCGGTCCAGGATGTGGACCTGGGAGTCGCGCGAGGGGGGCGCCTTGTTCGGGACAGCAGCGGCGCCTGGCATCGTCACGGCCGCTGCTCCTGCTCCTGCTGCTGCTGCTGCCGCTGCCGCCGTCGCCGGCGAGACGAAGTTGTTGTCGGCGAAGGGGGTGGCGGCATCGGCGCGGTTGACCGGGGAGGACGGGTTCGCGGCGGCGACGCTGCGGGCGGCGCGCTCGAAGACGCCCTGCAGCTTGCGCAGGTCGGCCCAGGCGATGTTGATGGGGAATTCGGCCTCGCGCGGCGAGATGAACTCGGTGTAGATGCGCAGGGCGCGCGTGAACTGTTCCCGCACCGCGTCCGGGCTCGCGTCGAAGCGGCCGCGGACGAAGTCGGCCGGGAGGCCGTTCTTCCACTCCGAGACGGCGGTCAGGAAGGCGATGTTTTCTCCCGAGAAGTCCTTGCGGGCCGAGAACTGGCGCAGCGGCTCCGGGTTCTTTTCCAAGACGTGCTCGAGCGCGGCCATGGTCAGTACGCTCTCGTCGGGGCCGAGGTTGCTTTGGCTGCTGTTGGACTCGAGGTTCGACAGCTTCTTCCACGAGTCGAAACCGCCCGAGTCGCCGACTTTGGTCGAGGTCGGGCTCAGGGGCGGTGCACCGCTCCTGTCGCTCGAGGTCTCCGACTTGGTCCCGAGCCGCTTCTTGGACTCCCAGTTGGCGATGGACTCGAGCGTCTCCTGGCGGAGCGTCTGGTGTTTCTGGATCTCCCAGCATGGGACAAAGACGGTCCAGATCTCCATGACCATGATGGTGAGGGCGATCCTGCCTCCTGTCAGGGGGGGGGGTCTCTTTCCACTACAACGAGGAAAATACAAACTTACCACTGCGGCGGCACAAAGTACTTGTTCACGGGTGCCATGCCCGGGACATAGAGCGCAATGAGCCACATTGGCGCTGCTGGGAGTCTGTTTCGAAGAGTCAGTTACCGGTACGGAGGACGGGTAAACGAGTTCCGAGAAAACCCGCGGACCACATACCCAGCAATGCAGCAGGCGATGGTCTGGCGTTGCCAGCCGTGCGTGTCATGAATGCCGCGAGATCGCCAGAGGATGATGGGGGCGATGATCCAGGCCCAGACGAACTGCCAGACGATCGAGGGCCACCTGCACACAGATTAGCTCGCAAGCCCCCTAAAAGTGTAGCGTTGTTGTTGTGTTTTTTTTTTTTTTTTTTTTTTTTTTTTTTTTTTTTTTTTTTTTTTCCGTTGTGGAACTGTAAGGCAAACACAGCACAAACCCGGAGGCTTTGCTCAGGGGGGGGGGTTGTGAGCAGGATACTTACCACTCCCAGCCTCTGCCCTGCTTCATGGCGATCTCCGCGGTCGAGCTACCCGTCACCTCGGTGCCGGGAATGCCAAAGTCGGAATGAAATTTGCGCGAGATGAGGTAGATGATGACTACCACGAGCAGCTGTGTGCGGGTTAGCCCCTTTTCCATGATGATATTTGTGGAGCGGATGCCGCTGCTGTTTCGTTATGAAGTAGGTATTGTGGGAAAAAGAGAGCAGAAAAACAAGCACAAATACAGATGATTAAAAGATGATAAACAATGAAAATGTAACCGTATTTAAGATCAGTGCTGGGATGTACCTAACCTGCACCGTCATGCCCATGGTAACAAACATAAACATGCGCTTCGAGTAGTCCATCTGCATGATGCGTTGAAAAATATTGGGCCTTCGGACCGGCCGCTTCTCGTCGTAGCGCGTCTTCATCTGACTCGGCGGGCGGGCGAAGCGGCTCTGGGCCTTGGCGACGTGGAGGAACTGGCTGTTGCCGGCGTGGAAGAGGGCGATGCCGAAGGGATACCAGACCCCCATGATCCAGTACTCGGCGACCTCGGGGGCGAGCGGGCCGACGGAGTAGGCGATCTGGACCGAGATCCAGTAGAGGTGTAAGAGAATGATGCCGGAAAAGGTCAAGGAGAGCGAGCGGAGTCGAAGGGTGGGCGTGTTGCGTTTCTTGTAAAGGAATGTCATGCCGCAGACGAGGAGGGCGGTCCAGACGGCGCCGAAGGTGATCCACCAGATGCCGACGCCGTCCAGACGCGGCTCCGGCTTGGTGTTGGGCGTCGTCCCGAACTCGGACCCCACCGCCGCCGGGGCGGGCGTCTCAGAGGCGCGTGGCAAGATCATGGCTCGAGGGATGGCTCGAGGGATAGCTCGAGGATGGCTGCGGTCCGTCTACGGATCCGATCCCAAAGCAAACCGCGAGCGTGGAAAAGAGAGGCGGGATGAAGCTCGTGGACTGACTGGAGTAGGGAGAAGCGAGCGAAAGAATATGTATGTACTCTGTCAGGCACAGTAGCTTATCTGGATTATGGGAAGAGCACCCCCGGGACACACACACACACACACACACACATGCACCCAAGGCGTGGAACAGGGAACAGGGCTACCGGAATGTATATATGTACGGTATTCGGTACATCGATAGTTACGTACTGGTAATACCCCGGACAGAGAGCCCTTGGCACATGCTCAGATGCAGCCCATGACGCGAGTGTGGCTGCCAGGCTCTGATCCCGGCTTCAGGCAAGACCGGGATACCAAAGAGCGGACCCACGGTCATGGTGACATCGTCGTACACACCCCGTGGTTGTATTCTCGATCTGTCATTGCTGTGAGAGGCCGCAGGGGCAGCCGATCCCGGTGGCATGGTGGGGAGCGAGGGAAGGAGGAAGGGGAAAACCAGGCAGGCCGCCCGCCCGGTCCCTTGGTACGACTCCATACAACACTAGTGTAGGGTAACTACTTCGTACCTAGTGTACACTACGGATCCGTACACCACACTAACTTCCAAGTACGGATTAGGTAGTTATACTCGTAGCACCTTGGGCGGGCTGAGAGCCAGGGTACCGGGCGTGGGGCGTCCTGCGAGCTCGAGTCCTTAAAGAAAGCGCCGATGAACACGTAGTTACTTGGGAGAAAGAATTCGAAAGAATTCGACCCTGTCGGAGCATTTGCACTGCATATTACTCCGTACAACGACCCTGAATGTTACTTGCACAAGCCAAGGCCTCCTCCGGCCAGTGTAGGCCTGAATCATGTTGTGTCTGTCCCAGCCTCCATGCTTGTCCGGCGGCTCCTGGGCGTTCGGTGGTTCAGATGTGACTCTCTTAAAATCTCGCTGTAATTATGTAATCCGTACATGTGGGGGAAGATCACCGTCGATGTCTGGGTCTGTATACTTGTTCCTGGGCGATCAGATGCGCTAGGGTGGGACTGTACACAGCACACGACGGATCCGACCGATCACACCCAACCACGAACAGGGTCCGAGATCCAATGAGTTGAGACCGGGACCAAGGTGCCCAGTTTGCTTCTGTGTTCTCCGACAGGAGATGAGCTACGCGGTATTTAGTTAGCGCTGGCCATGTCGATTGGCCGCCTTCCTTGGGATCAGCAACCGCAGCGCGTCAATTTTTCTCTGATTTTCTCTTTTCTTTCCACGTCTTGTGGGGGTGAGCGAAAACATAATCCCCATTGCTTCCTGGCCCTTTGCATCATGCCCGCCATGTACGGAATGTAGGCCAGAGTTTCGTGTATAACTAATCCCAAACTTGTACGGAAATGCAATAATAGCGATGGGAACCTGGTGCATTGCGTACTCGAACACCACTCGACATCCTAGAAAATGAACCGTAGTTATCTGAGATGCCGTCGGGCACATCCGCACTCCACCCACTCAGCTCCCGATGCCTTGGTGCCAGGATTGGTCACAGCCGCTACGCGCCGATCACTATTACTTTTTGCATGGGGCCCTGTGCACTAGCGCCGCGGGGTGGGGGGGCGGACCGCATGGTCGCCGTGCTTGGTACTGATTATTAGTGAGCGTAATCCGTATTGTAATCCGTACTGGTAGCATCGTGGGATACTCCGCTTCTCCGATATCCGACGGATCTCGAACCCTGCTGTCACGGAACGTAACTATCTCGATTAGTTAGATGAGAGATCAACGCCCACGAGGTCAGCACCTGAATCCGCCCGAGCATACACAGTAGAGCTTCTCCGCATGCTCCGCTGCCGAGTCAGACGACACTCCTCCGTGCTCTTCCAAACACGAAGCCCAGGGCCGCGGCACGGATTGGAAAGTCCTTAAGTTCTGCACCCCAGGCGGGAGCTCCGAGGTCATGATGGGCGCCAAGGCGAGTACTCTCTTGGCAAACAATGGCTGGGATCGGGAAAGGCAAAGTTGGTATGCCAAACGGTAACCTACACTCGGTAATTAATAGCTATTGAGTTAGTGCAAACCTTGTTTTGCGAGAGAAAAAGAAAGACCCTTCCATGATCAGCCTCGAAGTGTCAGCGCTTGCTTTCTGAACCCATGTTTCTGTCATGCCTGTTTTCTTTTCTTTTTCTTTTTTTTTATTCCCGAGTCTATTTATTTAGTACGGAGTGGTCTCGATTAAGTTACCGCATGCAGCCGGTTGACCGTTTTCCCCGCTCGTTCTTTGTCCCGATCTGGCTCCTTCCAATGGGCCTAGACGCCGCGACGGTTAGTTGCTTGGCCTATTTCTCTTCACCAGTAAGTAGTCAGCGGGCCCGGAGACTTGGGGTAATGATGTAGTTCAATCAGAACAGGGCTGAGGGTTCAGAGAGATCGTTGTATACATAATTACCTGCTTTAGGAACACCGACTGAGACAGGGCAATGCAACTTCAGAGACAATAGGTGGCTTGAAAAGACGCACGGGCCTAGAATGTGAAATGCAAAAACGGGAAAAAGAATTGGGCAGGAAGTAGACAGACGAGTCGGAACAAACCACTTTAATGCTGGCTTGCAGAGGGGTCACAACTTCCTATCTAGTCACTGCTAGCTCCCAAAAGCCACAGTCGCACAGGGTGTGACTGAGATTTGGGTTAATGCACAGGCACCTCTCCCCGTCGACATCAACCTCTGCCGTCTTCAAGATTGAAAGAAAAAGAAAAAGGAAGGGAGAAAAATAATAGGCTAGAAAGGAAACAACCCGCCTGCAGTGCTTCCTTGCGATACCATAGCGGCTCGCAGCTGCAGTTGTGCAGCCTTTGGCTGCAGGTTGCGACCATGAAAAAGCGCCCGAGGCGCTCAATGTTGCGGCCAGCAGAGTCAGTAATGGCCCCTAGTGCAGTTGCATGAGACTGTTTTTGCTTCTTCGACTGCAAGCAAACATTTCATCCCAACCCCGCTCGAACGCCGCCAATATTCGGCCTTGAGAATCTGTTGGCCGCTCCAAACTGCTGCTGTTTGCATCTTATCAAGCCACTATTATGCAGTAGTGCAAACACCGATTCCTTTCCTGAAGGAATCGATCTGCTTGCCATAGTGGCCCCGGTTGAGTTTGTCTTTGGTATACCAAAATGCTTGTTACTCTTCATCACCTCGAAGGCAAGGTGGCCGAGCGGTCCAAGGCGCCACGTTAAGGTGTTCAAACCCTTAATCCAAATCCGTGGTCTCGAAAGGGGCGTGAGTTCGAATCTCACCCTTGTCATCAACTTTTGCTACTCTTCTCCAGTTTTAGGAAACTGCAAATGCGCGGAATGCATTTTTCTTTCTCATTAGAAGGTCTGTGAACGTTCTCCATGCGCCTCCATAGATCTGGCGCTTGATCATAAGACGATGACAGGTTAGAGGTAAGGTGGGTAATGTGTTCTGGCATAATTATCAACAGCAGAAGACTCTTGGATGGAGGACAGTGGCGCGTCCTTCCGCAGTTCGGCTCGAAAATAGGGTTCATGGTATTGACGGTAATTTCTGATTAACCCAGCCTGAGCTTGACAGCATCGTCGCCACAAAGTTCAGACTGGCAGAGGATGGCAGCAGCAAAAATCCCCGTGCAGAACCCGGGCCGCTTGAACTATTAAATTAATATACGGAGGTAATTAACGCTCAAAATTCCGAGTCTCCCCACAACCTACAATGTTTCTGATGAATTCCATTATCTAGACGTTTTCGAATCAGGTATGTACGTCAAAAGCATCTCAGGTAGCCGCTTAAGCGATTGGTACCATCACCTAGCTCCGAACGATCCGTAATGAATTAATCCGTATCTCGCAGTTTCCGCTCGCCTCTCCGAGTTGACCTGTCGATTGTCACCGGAGCCAGATTATCCGAAATGGATCTTGCGTACGACTCAGGTATTGGAGAAGATATGACTCTGGTCATCACTGAGTAATGGTGTTTCATGAGGAGAAAGCCCTCTGAAGGTTCTACCACTCATATGGCCCCGGCAGCAACCAAACTCCCCAGAACGCCAGGGGTTCCATTTGAGAAATGGCCAGTTGCTTGCACTTGGCAGTGTCTTCGACTTGGCTTTTGAGAGGGAAGTTCGCTCATGCTACCTCATTCAGCCAAGAGACTAGGTTCAACACCTTACATGAACCTCACGAGAGAAAAACGTCCGCCAGGTCACAGCAAAGCCACTGTACTCCACAAATTAAGGAAACTGACCTGAACTGGTAGATAGGCAACTAGTGACGAGCAAGTTTGAGGCTACCGACTCATCGTGGCAGAGATTTACACACACGTATAAGCGGATGAGACACGTTGCACCACAATATCATCGCTGGCCTAGCAGGAGGGACTCAGGACAACCGTGACCAATTTTGGCCGCCTAAACATCCTAGTAAAGCCTATGCCGATCCAAACCGGCTAATATGAAGAATACGACCGGTGAATTGCCAACCCCACACGACCCAAACGCTGAGGTCCAATGCCCGGGACAGCCGGGCAACGGGATGCTCGACTTTCGGAGGTTACTCTGGCGGTTGTTAACTCGCCCCGGACAGATGGGACAAGCACTCGGGTCTGATATACACGTATCCTGGAGGGCCTCGGAGGAGGGGGACAAGACGCAACTCAGATCAGCCTTGATCCAGATCCCGTCACCTCTTGTCATAGAGCTGATTGTTTTTTAAGATGAAGCTAGTCTTAGCATACACGTTGATAGCGGCAGCGATCGGCAGCGCCTCCCGGGTTCCCCGGATCCCGCGACAAGGCGGCGGCAACATCACGTTCGAGTGTGCCCCGATCCCGTCCCCTTTCCCGACCTGGGATGAGCTCCCGCTGCAGTCGTCGATGCCGGACCCCTTCCTCCCGCTCGCGTACACCACGCCCGATAACGCGGCGGATGTCGTGGCCGGCAGGGGCAAGGGCAGGGTGCAGACTCCCGAGGAGTGGTACCGGTGCCGGCAGCCCGAGATCATTCAGCTGCTGCAGGAGTACCAGTATGGCTACTACCCGGACCCCTCCGAGGAGAAGGTCGAGGCCACGCGCAGCGGCAACACGCTCAACATCGTCGTGACGGCGGGCGGCAAGCAGGGCAGCTTCAGGGCGACCATCTCGCTGCCCTCGGGGGCTTCCGCGTCGAACCCGGCGCCGGTGGTGATCAACATTGGCGGGATGCAGAACCAGCCGTATCTGAGCGCGGGGGTCGCCGTTGCGCAGTTTGACTACACCACCGTATCGCCGGATAGCAATGCAAAGACGGGGGCTTTCTGGAGTATCTACAACGGGAGGGACATTGGTAATTAACTAAACCACCTAGAGTCCACTTTTTGTTTACCTTTTTTTGCTTCAGCCACGAACAGAGTGCTAACACGGCCGGAAAAAAAAACGGTTGTATAATCAGGAGTCCTGACGGCCTGGGCCTGGGGCTTCCACCGTACGCTGGATGCCATCAACCTGACGGTCCCCGAGATCGACGCGGCCCGGGTCGGCGTGACCGGGTGCTCGCGCCTGGGCAAGGCGGCGCTGGCGGCGGGGCTCTTTGACAAGCGCATCACGCTCACCATGGCCATGTCGTCGGGCGTCCAGGGGGCGGGGCCCTACCGGTACTACGACATGAGCGGGCAGGGCGAGAACCTCGAGAACAGCAAACAGGGCGCCGGGTGGTGGACCAACGGCAAGCTGGGCACCTTCATGAACCACGCCCAGAACCTACCGTACGACGCCCACACCATCGTGGCGGCCATCGCGCCGAGGGCCGTCATCATCGACCAGGGCACCGGCGACCCCTTCGTCAACAGCAAGGGCACCGCCGTCGTCGTCTACCCTGCGGCCAAGGTCGTCTATGACTGGCTGGGAGTGGGTGAAAACATTGGCATCAGCGTGCGCGGGGGCGGGCACTGCGATCTGAGCGGCTAGTGAGTGGCAGACTAGATGTCCTATCCCCTTCTTCTTCTTCTTCTTCTTTTTTTTTTTTTCCAGTGGCGGGGCTGACCGATGATGCACCTGTTGCTTTAGCACGGCTATCCTGCCGTACGTCCAAAAGATCTTCTTTGGGACCCCGACAGACAAGGACTACAACAACCTCGGCTCGTACGGCTCACCCGTGTCGTCCGCCTTCCCGTGGGCAACGGCGGTTCCCGGAGCTTGAACCGGGTTCGGGTCAGACTGGCTGAAACGGGAAATGAACAACATAGCTTGAGGTAGTTACGGGGAACTGACGACACAACGAAAGGAAGTTGCCGAAGATGCCACTCTTCATAGAAGACACGTGTGTAGCCTGAGCCTTCAAAAAGATGCTCAGAAAAAATCAGACCAAGTTCCCCAGGTGATGTGGAACTGGCGATGAGGATGACATGGCCTTTTCGGCCAGTAGCGACGATGGCAGAGACCCAATTGAATGAAACTCGCCGTGGCATGAAGCAAAGTTCCACCAATGTCACAGCTCAGATTCCATAACTACTGCGAGCCTGCCACTGCCAGTATATGCTTGTCAGGAAGGTGGGGCCGTCATAAGCTAGGGGCTATTCTTTTTTTTTTTGGGGGGGGGGGGGTGGGGGAGAGCAGCAGTGGGCCAACGTCAACGCCAAGTTCTCGGCACGCATGCGGAAACACACCACAATAAACTACACCGACCACGTTCTGAGCATTCCATCGAGCCCATCTCGCAACGGCAAGGTCATCGCGGCGCATGTTAGGTCACATAGAGCTGCCCCCACCGCTCGAATCCCTTGGGACGCCACGATGCAGTGATCGCCTGAGCGAATTCTCCCAGGGTTTTGCTTGAGAATGGAGAGGTTTGGCCTCCGGGCAGATGGTTCGCATACCCCGTGTCCCTCGTCATCAAACTTCGACTTTCGCCTCCCCTCCTAGAAGTCCTGTCGTTCTGACACAGCACACGGCACAGATCTCCAGTGGTCCTCAATACCAACCGAACTGCTCCTCGCGGAGCTGTCGAGACGCAGTGATGCCGACGAACGACCAGCATGCGGCTCCGGGAAGAAGGGGTACTATGACACGGGCATCCACGTGTTTGCCCTCTTCCTGATTCTTACCCTGAGCACTCTGTGTATGTTACATGCTAGTTACCACAGCTTCCGCACTGCGAATTTACTGTTCTCTTCTCTGACTGTGGACGGGCGACAGCGTGCGGGTTCCCCCTCTTTTCCCAGCGCCTGACCAAGGGCAGCAAACGCCAGCGCAACATCATCTTCCTCTGCCAGCACTTCGGCACCGGCGTCCTGATGGCCACCGCCTTTGTCCACCTCCTCCCGACAGCGTTTACCTCGTTGACCGACCCATGCCTCCCGCACATCTTCAGCGAAGGATATCGGCCGCTCGCCGGGTTGATTGCCATGGTGTCTGCGTTCGTGGTGGTTGCGCTCGAGTCGTACTTGACAACGCGGGGCGCGGGACATTCCCATTCGCATCACGGCTGGGAAGAGGAGGAGAGCGACGACGGCGACACGGCTGGCAATGAACACGGGCACGCCGGCGAGTCTGCTTCGCGGCATCCCCGGCGCGACCTGCCGGCGAACATTGCGCTCGACGACCTGGAGGCGACAGAGGGCTTGGTCGCGGGCGCGTCGCCTCTTCCGGGATCCACGCCCACGATGGCACCTCGCCGGCACGACCCGCTCAAGAGCCAACGAGATAGCACCCAGGGGGACGACCGCGAGTCGCTGGACCTGGATCTCGGTTTCGAGGAGCTGCGCCAGAGCCCGGAACCGAGCCAACAACGCAAGTCCGAGCCCAGGCCCCCGCCCCTCCAGCACGTCCCCAACCCCGACGAGCAGAAGCGCATGATGCTGCAGTGTGCACTGCTCGAGGCCGGCATCCTCTTTCATAGCGTCTTCATCGGCATGGCGTTGTCGGTCGCCACCGGCCCGACCTTTGCCGTCTTCCTCATCGCCATCTCTTTTCACCGTACGTCCGCCCGCCGCTTTCTTCCTTTCTTTCGTCCCTTGTTCGCAAGCTCCCGGTGTCTTGGCCTTTGTGACTGACACAGGCGACGACAAAACAAACAGAATGCTTCGAAGGCCTCGCCCTCGGTACGCGCATCGCCGCCCTGCACTTTCCGCGCTCCTCGCCGCGCCCGTGGCTGATGGTCCTCGCCTTCGGCGCCACGACGCCCGTCGGCCAGGCCATCGGCTTGTTCGTGCACAGCTTCTACGACCCAATGAGCCAGACCGGCCTGCTGATGGTGGGGTTCATGAACGCCATCTCGAGCGGCCTGTTGTTGTTTGCCGGCCTGGTCCAGCTGCTGGCCGAGGACTTTCTGAGCGAGAAGAGCTACAAGGTGCTGAAAGGGAGGAGGAGGGTGAATGCATTTCTTGCCGTCGTCAGCGGCGCTGGGCTGATGGCTGTTGTCGGGGCCTTTGCCTGAGATGTCTTTGTATCTGTGTACAAGCAAAAGACGGAAAGCGGCTCGGAAAAGGGTTGGGTGCATGGGCGTATAGGACATGTATTGGTGTGGTGCTCGCATTGTATTCCTTCTGCTTTGTCCTATCCTGCGCATACATGCATAGTTATAGATGGGACGGCGTTGTGGCTGTTATTTATGAATATTTGCGCCAAGGGGTTGATCCGTATATAATATCTATAATATCATAGGATGGAACCCCGGTTTTTCTTCTTCTCTGTCCGCCGCTCCCTCACCTACTCCTGCATCACACCAGGTAGTAGTCGGCTTGGCTCGTAGCTCTCTGGGCCCCTTGCACATACTGATCAAAGGTCGCTTTGGGCACCTTGGCGTCGTCTAACGACGCGGCGAAGGTGCCGATATTGTCGTGGATCTGGAAGCTGCTCGAGCTGTCGGCGGGCTGCGACACCGGCGTCTTGCTAACGGCCCACGCAAAGGTGTTGACGGCCGTGGTGCTCAGCGCGCCGCCGTTCCACCGGCTGCATCCCGAGCAAACCATCTCGACCGTCCAGTGCGTCGAGTTGGTCTCGGCCGAGATGATGCGGTACGTCGCCGACGAATACACTGTGGGGAGGCTCCGTCCACTTGATTTTGTCTCGCGGCACGCTTGTCAGTTCTCATCGATTCGTTCACAGCACAGGGGTAATTAGGGGTACAAAACAAAAACAAACAAAAAAAAAAAAGGAAAGGAGGGGACGAAGACGTACGTTGCCCACCGCGAAGAAACCGTCGCCCCTCCGCTGCCGTTGGGCCACGCCACCGTCAGCGGGTTGAGCGTCATGCCGCCGCCCCAGGAGAAGCCGGCCCAGCCGAGCGAGGCGGGCGCGACAATCTGCAGCAGCGTCTGGAAGCCGGTGTTGGTCGACGCGCTGTCGGGGACGGCGATGCGGAAGACGGGGACCGTGGGACCCCACGAGTACTCGAGGTAGCAGATCTGCGTCGTCGGGCTGCAGTACCGCGACGTGCTCTGTCTCTTGTCCAGCGCCGGCGCCGGCGCCGTCGGGGAGCCGAGGCCTCCCCTCAAGCTGCCGAGCAACAGGACGAGGAGGCAGAAGGAGAAGACGTCGGCGATGGCAGTACGCATTCTGATTTCGCGACAGCAGGGCTCCTTTTTTTTTTCGTGGGTGGGTTGGGAAAGGAAAAGCTTCTAGAAGATCCAAATGGATAGGTATATAGTATGTGTTACGGCACTTGTAAGGCAATTACCCTATTTCCGACGATCGCTAGCCTCCGAGTTTCCAGACTGGGACGGCGTAGAGATCGGCGTTGTATGTGTACGGCTTCCCTTTATGTATAATTATATACGCAAAGCAGATTCATTACCGTTCCGGATAAAACGGGGCTCGGGGAACAATATCGTCCTGCCATGGCGTGTCAAATTTTGGCTGTTTGTAATTGGGCCATCGTCTGGTCCTACGGGCTTAGGCTGAAGACGAGGGCTACAATCAAGCTGATTACGAAACCGCATTGTTGATCTGATAGAAGTTAGCTAGCCTCAAAATTTTTTTTTTTTTTTGGGGGGGGGGGGGGGTTCACGGGGCTAGAAAGACCGATGGCGCGTGTAAGAGAAGATTGGTGGAAACGAGGTGACGCGACCTCATAGGTAATTAACGGAAGTAGTCAAAAGAGAAAACAGGAAGAAGAAACAGGGCCGAGAACGGGAAAAAAAATTAAGGGCGGCGAATAAAAAGCGTAGTACGACGTTGATCGAAATCAGTTGTCTCATATCCTCACCAAGAGAATGAGAGCATTGTAGAGCACAGTTGATTCAATGATTCATATTGCGACCTATTAGCGTACCGCTTCCGGCGAGTATGGCAAGCTGAAGAGGACTTGCAGTCCATCTCTGTCTCCTAAAATTCGGATAATCATGTTGTTTCGGGGGCTGCCTCCTGTTGAGTCCCGTAGATCCCCGACTGCGAGATTCTCAACTGGTGGAGAGACGCCTGCTCGAGCAGCTCGTATGTCATCCGCGTCCCCATGTGTCGAAAGCAAAAGCGACGCCGCAATTGCCCGCCAGAAATTGCACCTTAAGTATGGGTATTCTGACACCATGGCTGTGTCTACGAGACGGGCGCAACCATATTGCGCAGTTTCACCCTCCCTAGACCCGGCATGACGTGAGCTGCCAGGTGTCATCGATCTTCTGATTCAGACTGTCGATGTCTGCGTCCGTACCGGTGTTGTCTGAACCTGCACTGGTTGAGGGCGTACGCCTTCACGGGAAAGAATTCCAACTCGGCTGACGGACGGTTTGTCGGGGGTTGGCGTGGCGACAACAAAGTAATTGGCAGCAACGTACTGTATCGCAATGATCGAGTCGGAAGTCGAGTTTGCGCAAGGCCAAACGCCTGTGGACAACAATGTGTTAATTAGGGAGGGGATCACTTCAAGCTCGCCGGAAACACCACGAACCATCGGAGCTGACAAGGTATCCTTTGGCATCGTAGTATAAGTGAACGACAAACTTGCAGCGGCAGCCCAAGGCGCACCGAACGGCAGGAATCGGAATCATCCATTAGCTAATTGGTCCGAGAGGGACCAGCGTTGAGTAGACCACGCAGAAACAGCAGTGAACATTGTCGAGGTCGGTGATGTAGAAACTTGCGATGCCGGTATTTCTAACAAGGCCGTCGGCTTCGGTATTTTCGGTACGACAACGACGATGGACTCCCTGGGACAGGGTACTAGGAGCAGACAAGTTGCGATGGAGAGCGCCGTCAGTCGAGAACTCAGGTGAGTACTTATTCGGGTGGCCGCTAGTCTCTGGAGAAGTCGACAGCGAGACGGAGATCAGACTGGAGAAGGTTGAGGTTGGCCGTGCGCGAGAAGACTTCTACCAAGCACGGGCAGGGGAGGAGACCAGAGATCTGCTCATTGCTCTCCGTCTGACTGACCACGGCCAGGCGGCGATGTGTTGTTTGTTTGCCCAGTTGATCGATGATTGACCAAATGTGCTAATTATGCTAGCGTCGTGAGTTCTTGACCGATGCGTTCATGTATTATTAGGTCAATTAACAAATCGAACAGGTCGAAAGCTCTGACAAATGGGGCTGATATCGACGATGGAAGAAGGTAGATTTGATTCGTCTGGTGTGCCATGATTGTAATTGATTAGATATTAGGCAAGACTATGGAACGTGGCTTCCCGCTCAATGGAAGAGAAGAACCGGCGAAGAATCGCGACTTACAATGGCATTGGAAAGAAGTAATAACTCTAACCTTCATCCCTGAAAATGTTTAATAACAGCACGCCAGCTTTGATATCGAACATGCCCAAGCCAGGGTCGACATGACGAGTATCATCTTTAGTAGATTCGAGGGCAGGTCTCGCTGACCACTCCGATTCTCCACGAAAAAAAAAAAAAAAAAAAAAAAAACCAAGGTACCTTAGGTACCTGTCTACCTGGTACTGGTACTTAACCAACTGAGACTAGGAATCTCTCTGTGAGGACAGCAATGACCCCATCTGCCCACCCCCCACTCCAAGCTTCTAGTCTCTGATATACCTTACCAGGAAGGCAACGAAACAGATCATCCCAACGCTCCAGCCCCCGCCGATTCTCCCAGTGGCTATTTGTAAGCGCCTGCAGTTTCACGTCTGTCAATCGCGGCCTTCCTATCATGCGCGCCGCCTGCCAAGCGCCTTGAACGGGCCAGCAAACTTAGGGCGACAGGCATCGAATTGCATCGAACAGGAACACATCCTCTTGGTCATTTAAGCCCTTAACAAGTCTCGCTAGAGATTTGCCCGCCCGCTTCTGGCAAGTTCCTCAAGTTTCGTAGGCTGTAACTGATACAGCCGTTAGCAAACAACACTTGTCCCGCTGATATGATAGAAGATGGAAAACATGGTTCTCGTCCTATCCGTGATTCGCAAGTCGAATTGTTAGATCGATAGCGCCATCAAATAGGAAAGGGCAAACCCCGGTCGTATAATAGGCCACAGGCGTCGAGCCATACGCCCAACGTCGCTGCCTCCGACTCAAACGCAGACCGGGCCGCGCCACGGTGAGCTAGACGATCGTAATGAGTAGAGGAGGCCTAACTTGAGACATCCTCGGTGGACTATTACAATCCTTTTGAACTTGAGAACCATGACAAGCATATACGGGCCAAGTCGTCATCTGCCAGGAGAGCCGAGTCAGACCGTCAACACACTTCGCCCTCAGTAAACTGTGCCTTGCGTTTTCCCTCCAGCTCCAACAAGCTCACAATCGTTCGCTCTCTTGTTTACATTCGGGGCTTTTACAAGAGACTCGTTGTACTACTTATCTCCAAGCCCTCAGTAAGTTCCATTCCCAGACCCCCGGGGATCTCGCCGAATCGACAAGTGGCAGAGGACTGCACAAGATGTCTTCCCGTAGCAGCCGCAGCAGGACCTCGGCCTCCGGCAGAAGCACTGGGGGAGCTCGGCCCAGGAGCTCTGGTCTAGGAACTCAAAGCGGTTCCGGCGGCAGCGGAGGTGGAAGCAGTGGTGGATCCAGACCGCCATCCAGCGGTTCTGACACCTCCCTACGCCTCGACCCATCCTGCGAAATTTGTAACGAAAAAGGCACACTGCAGTCCCCTCTAACTCTCTGGGTGCTCAATCCCCTCTGAAGACCCAGTCCAGGTATGGCCCTCTTTCGGCTCGAGTGGTAGCACGATCTCCGAAGGATCCTCGTGTCTCGCCCAAGTCTCCGGTGGAACCCGTGCCTTCATTGGGAACGTCCATTGAGTGGATGTTAACACGGTGTTTTGGGGAGTCTTGCGAGTTCTGCTTGGGTTAAAGAGGAAACCGCGGTCGGTTTCTCGGCAATACGCTGTGTATCCTCAAGTCTGCAGAGTTCGGAGAATTGGAGGCCTAAGATGCTCAAATAAAAGGGGGAGTGGAGACGGCCGATTCTGAGCCTGCTGGCAAGGCGAGGGAAGGTAAGATTGTAATGACAGGTATTATCTTTCTAAACCTTGTTTGGCTAAACCTTGTTTGGCTTGGGGTTTGTTTCTTAGATGGTTAGGCCATCTTCGACAGCCATCCCACCAAGATATTTGTTACCGAGCTACGCCGTTTCCTCATCTCGGGGCCAAATGGAAGGCACCATGTCTGTCTTGTTTTGCCTGTGGCAGGGCCAAGCCTGCTAGCCTTAAGTCAATTCCCTTACCGCCTTTGGCCAGCGGCTTGCAAGACGTTTGCTCGCGTCAGAAGTGTGGGAGCTTCTGAGGCACTAGCCATATACTAGCCACAGCGCGTTATAATTACGCTTATGAACGCTTAGGCCATTTCCTTTGTCTATATATATTACTCGGTTTACCTCCTTTATAGATAGTTAAATACAGTACCTTTTGTTCCTTCAAGCTACCTGCGACAAGCCTCTCTCGAAGGCTTACTCGAGCTTGCTACTTCGTTCGACAATCTCCTAATTAAGTTGCGAACTTTGCCAACGTAATTAGGTAGGTAATTAGTTGGAGCAATCGAAGAAGTACACCCAAAAAGAGAGCTCTCTTTCTCCGTGCCTATCGGGGATATCCATAGCATTTGATTGTAAATTTGAAAGGGAGTATTAGAGCATCGACATCTCTTCTGTATGGTGAAATAACTACATTAGATCTAGTAATTAGAGTTTAAGGATTAACAGGGTTCGGTGGTCGACGATTTAAGAGGGTGCCAACCGCTCCTCGAAGTAATTAGATAAGATCGACCTAACTACACCACGGGATCTAACTACATCATCAAGATCAAGCACTAAATGCTGCCTGTCCCCGGACACGGAGATCCGACGTAGTGAACGGTAAAGCAAAGCGCGCGGAGACAAACCGTTTGATGCTACGCTCCACGGCCAAATTGAGGAAAAAAGAGTCGAGGCAAAATATGAGGTTGTACCTATACCTGCCCCATTACGCACTGGGAAGAGATCTGAACAGAAGAAGAGCATAAAGTTCGGCAGATACACTACAAGAGCAGAAGTCTCTTTACGGCCAACCTTGATTGGGTCGCGACCAAAGAATGCTTTGTGCCCAGGTCCGGAAATCTAGGAGGACTCTCGAATACATCGTCGCCGTGGCGCAGGGTCCCACTGAAGTAATTACCTGTATTTGCCGCCGTCCTGGCTGCCAAAGAGTCCTGCCCGTTCGCACGTGTGGCGTAATTAGCACTCGGTGCAATCGCCGACCCAACTCTGGAACTCTCCCTGGTTCCCTACTAATTAGTTTGTTAAATCCGCTGCTATATATCCGCCTTCTTCATTACTTTTCTCGACTATTGGCTCTGCACTCTTGTATCTCTGAGGCTCGAGATATTTGTCTGCTTGAAGTTGGCATATACAACATTCTTCTCCCACGCTATCCGCTCGTCGAAGCTTTCGAACCGCCCCGGTGTTACCTTATATAGCCACCGGCCGGTATAGATCATATAAAACGTCGAACTTATGCCGAAGAGGTCTAACGAGACGCTCGACCGCCAATTGAAGATAGGACTAGAGAACGGGCCATCGGGAAGGGACAGCCCGTCTAGGCCTAACTCCTTATATATAGAACCGCCAGAGTCGGCGAGCAACAGGTCGTGGCCTGTACGCCAGGGACTGTCTCGTAGACTAGGATGTTACCTAGGCGGAGGTCTAAGTGTAGAACGCCGTGGCTGTAGATGTAATCGAGTGCTTTAGCAAGCTGGCGACACCAGAGGAGGTGCTGGTCTAGCGGAGTAGATGCGTGATGCTCACCGAGGTAGGCCTGGAGGTTACCATGGCTGGCTTCGCCGAGGAGGATACTATCTCCTTACAGGCCAAGGTACCTAAGCAGGCTTGCAAGTCGATGACCGATAAATATACAAATATCCGGAGTTAAGGTTACCTGACAATCCTAGGGTGCCTACCAAATCTCTTTGGGATCTGGCGCTCTATAGTGAAGTTGTTTGCAATCTGTTCCTCTATATGTTCGTCTGTAGACTGGTGTGGTTTCTTCAAATCAACACCCGGAGATACCGGTTCAATGCTGCGTGTCAAAGCATAAACGGGCATTGCTGCATTTAACTTTTGGATAGAACATCGTTTGGCTAGTTGGACTGGTTATTTTGCTTGAATGAGTGTGCGGTTGAAGTGTTAATTACTGACAGGTCACTAATTTAGTGGGCTGTGGGGGTTGCTAATGCGCAAGCCTGGGTGCGCCTTATCAGAGCTTGGCAGGGATGCAGCCATCCTGGTTGTACTCCGTTTAATCCCCTCCATCGGTTTGTCACAGTAGACAGACACCTAAAGACTACTTAGAGTAGAAAGGGCCACGTTATTGCAAATTCTCGGCCGGTTTGTCTCTGACATTGCCAGCTGAACTTGGCGGGCCAGTCCCCGCAGTGCCAGCATGGTCGATAGCTTAATTACTGGTAGGTCGCTGGCAGACACAGAGCAGATTCATCGGCCTTGTCCGATAGGGCATGTCAGGTAAGTAGGTATTGTCGCGTAAAGTACAACTGAATATCTGCTCTGCTCCCGAATACCGACCGGATCCAAGGCGAGACAACTCACGAACAACTTCTCGATGCCAACGGAATTCCTGCTTCCTGCTTCCCTGGGTCTCTGTTGTTTCATCTGATATAACTGCACTTCGCGCTGTGTCTCTTGCATGTTTGGCGCCTCTCTGTTAGCAGCAGTCCAGCCGCCGTTGCGAGCAAGTGTCAGCGAATGATCCACCGTTCAAGTTGAAATCAGCAACCTACCGTACACACACCAACTACTAGCGACGGATATCTTTTCTAGAAAATTGAAGCAATATATTCTTCGACTACGGTCCGCTTTACGCACCTCGTCTCGCGGTCCCAATGACGTTTGAAGCGGAGCCCCATAATTAGCTCTGTAATTAGGCTCGATGCGCGAAACTATTGAACTGGTGATGACTCTCACCCCACCATACAAACACCTCAACCAAGCTCCCCTCTGGTCAGATGGAGAGAAGCGTGGGTACAATGCATCCGGGGCATGCAGACACCCAGGGCGACGACAAACACAACGGCCACCCGATCGCAATAATAGACAACAAAAATAAAAACAAGCGTGTCGATGCCCCTCGGGGCAGATGAAAAGGAACCCACCTACGTGGGAAGCTAAGGGATTCCTCAAAGGTAGAAAGTCCATTGCGTAATTAGTTGTCTGCTTTGTTTTGTCTGTGTTGGTGTCTGGTGTCCCTAATACTAGTACGGAGTACATGCCCAGAGATTCGGCCAATGAAGGCCCTACTTCAACATGACTATGCTTGCTTTGTCTAGGCAGACGAGCAGAGTCCAACGGGCACCGAAAATGGAGCAGCCACTGCAGGAGGAAATACCTAAGCACTGCAACTTCACGGCCGGTTGGGCTGTAACACATTGTCTCTGCCACATGTGGTTGGCTGGTGCAGCAAACCGGTGATTTTTGCCAAGCCCACCTACTGTTCGTTGTTTGCTGGTTAATTATTTGTCTAGCTGTAGGAGTATAAGTATATAAGTATTAGTTAAGTTACCTACCTACAGCACTCTCTCCTTCTCCAACGCCTCGATTCGTCACAAGTTTCTCCTGATCAGAAGCCCCAACAATTCTCTTTTGCTAGCTGGACCTGGCGAACTCATCTCTGCAGTGTCATCTCGATCATCTCGGTCAACCCGCTTCCAGGTTTGCCGGGCCAGAGCTGGTGCGGCTGGAGCCGTCATTGGCAGGTCGCTGGTAGGGTTAGTTAGTTTCATGCCATCGCAGGTTCGTGGGTCTCACCCCATTCTGCCCCCGGCTCTGAATACAAGGGTATATAATTAATCAAAATCGCCGAAATTCCGCCTGAAGCTCGATTCTTCTCTTCACATCTCCGACAACCACGCCCGCTGCAATCGAAGGAAGCCCCCTCCCCATTCTAACCTCATCGAGCGCCGGCTCATCAGAATTGCGCGGGAGCGAAGGCGGACATCTCCAGATCATCGCAAGACGTAAGTAAACACCACGCGAAATACCCATGATTTTGTGCTGCCCGCCGGCAAACCGACATACGGGAGCGCATATCACCCTGCCTGTGTGCAACAGATTCCCAACTATTGAGCCCCTACCATATCTATTCAGAGTCCATTCTATTCTAAAGGAGCATTGAGAAAGAGAGCCCTAAACTCGCCACAAAGCTAATACACGATGCCAGCACCCATATTTTAAGTTGTGGAAAGGACACGGCCTGTTGTCCTCTAATTACATATCGCATATTAATATCCGTCATCAGAGATGGCCGAGCATTGTAACGCCTGTCATAAGACGCCTCCCGAAGTGACCCTCAAGCGCTGCGCCAAGTGCTCAGTCACTCCCTACTGCTCTCGCGACTGCCAGAAAGCGGACTGGAAGGCTCATAAGAAAGTATGCGGCAAGGGCGGCGGCAACACCGCCTCGGGCTCCTCCAGTAATGCCTCCGACATCCCGAGGGCCGACAGGGTGCTTTCGCCGCCCAAGGGCCTGGACCAGCCCATTGCCAAACCCTTCACCCGCCTCGACAACGGGACCTGGCTGCACGGCCGCCCGGAGAAGGACGTGTACCGCCTTCTCATCGACGCGTACCGCCTGCGCGTCGAGGACAACTACAACCTGGAAGGCGAGAACGCTGATCTCTATGCAGGAGAGCCCAGCGGGCTGAACGGCCTCAAGCGCTTCATTCGGCTCGCGGGCTCGCGGCCGGGACTTCTTCCGCCGTGGTGGAATGCCGAGAAGCAGCGTGAATGCGAGGCTTTCGGCATGGACTCGTCCAACTTTCAGGACCTGCGCTGCGCTGTGAAGAAGAGCGACATCATCGACCACTACGGCGACCCACGCTTTCCGATGCAGTTGCGCATGTTCGCCGAGGCCGTCTACGGCCGCGGCCCGGGCGGACAGAGCGGCGCCCACATCAGAAAGATGATAGCGGCTATGGAACAGGGAACTGCCGGGTCAGATTTCGACATGGCTTCCACGATCGACGTTCTTACGGGAAACACGTCCTCGATGTCTTCCTCTGGGAGAAACCGGTAATTAGTGGGCTGCACTGCGTGGTAAAGAAGTCCTAATTACTTGACCAGACAAGAAGAGGATCAGAAAGCATATCGGAAAATAAATCGCTATGTTTTGACAGGATGGGTTAGTTAATTAGGGCATGTTTGCATGCGAGTTACTTATTAACAAGAAGACCCCAATTTTATCTTACGTCGACATAATATTCTATTAGATGAGGTGCCCTCGGCCCTGCGACCGAAGAGTGTAGGGTCCTCCAGCGCCGGTAATTAATTATACTATCCACTTTATTCGTTGTCGCGAGTTCAGAATCACCTCGACCTGAAAGAACCCGTAATTATTCTTGAGCCTCGGCCTACGAAAAAAGGAAAAAGATGAACGCGTCCCATCGAGGGAACTTGCGCTGCTGGCGATATGCGTTGTAGACCTTGGGCTCTATGACATTCTCGTCCGTGATTCGTACAAGCGCTCTATCTGGACTAATTAATTAAAGCTCGTAGAAACCCTCTAGCTGGACTGAAGCTCCCAAGCCGCCTTTCTCCAGTTACATCTTGACTCGTCTGAGTAATTACCATGTCCGAGAGCAACGAATGACGGTGCAGCAACGCAACCTACCGTCGGGCTGACGACAATGAAAAGGTGGTCATCGTGAATAGTGCCTAGTTTCGGATCGTCATGGACAAATGGACTCCGTTAGATAACTAATGTATTCATATTCAAGGTACGGTCATAATCACAAAGAGTAAGCTGCAGTTTCCGACTCCCGACGCCAGGTGGGGTGAACCTTTGTAGCCCTCGCACACCGTCACACACCCGAGCACTTCGGTGCTAACAAATTCGACATCACAAGCAAGTCTTCTGGCAGACCGGGACCAGATCAGATCAAACCGGCCCTCGCAACCTCGTTGCCGCCGGCCTCCATGACACTCTCAACCTTCTTCTTGCCCTTCCCGATGCCGCCCTCGCCGACGCCCATGCGCCGGGCCACGTACTTTTGTGCGACAACGCCGACTGACAGTGCCAGAGCCTCCTCCACCCACTCTGCCACCCACTCGCGGGGATCCACGGCCCCGCTCTCGACAATCTCCCGGATTTCCTCCGGCACCAGCCCAAACTCGGCCCGGAACTCGTCGTCCCCGCTGGCGGGGGTCGCCGGCGTGGCCGGCGCGTCGAGCCAGCGGACCCACCTGGCCGGCACTCTCTGGCTGACGGTGGCATACTGGATCTCGTGGACGGGGTCCAGGATGAAGACGGCAAAGCAGACCTCGCCGTCGGGATCCTCGTCCTCCTCGGCCACCACCGACGCCTCCTTGTCCTTCTCCACGGCCGCGGACCCGGCAAACAACGCCTTGTCCGGCTGCACCCCGACCGCCTGCACCGACAGGAAGATGTCGGAGCTCCGGACCGGGTTGGACTCGCTCACGGGCTCGGCCGCGCGCTGCCTGGCCTGCTCGATGCCGCCGTGGGCCGCGAAGTAGTCGGCCGCGTACCCCTCCGCGTTGGCCCGGCAGAGCTTGGTGCCCTCCACCAGCCCTTGCACCACGCCCAGGTCGCGCGGGACGTCCGTCTGGCGCCACCACGGCCCGTCGCGCCACCCGGCCGACGATTGTTGCGCGGCGCCGAAGATGCCGCCGCCGCCGCCGCCGCTCGCCGACTTGTCCCGGATCGTCGACTCCTCCCCGCGCTGGATCACCATCAGGTCGCCGCCCTCCACCTGCGCCATGACGCGGTTGAAGACGCCGTAGATGAGCGGGTCGAGGGAGGGGTAGCCGACGAGGTCGTGCGTGATGTGGATTATGAGCCGTTCGTGGGACGAGATGGGCGGCGCGAGGGTGTGCAGGATGTTGGTGAAAGTCGGGAGGGCACGGTGTCGGAGCTCGTCGCCTGGAAGAGGAGAGAGCTTGTTAGGTCGAGCTCGATCTGCGTGCGAAAATGACGGGGGCAGAAGGGAAAATGGAAGAAGAAAGGGGACAGAAGCTAACAAACGTACCAAGACCCCTCAGCGCTCCGACATTGCCGCGGACTTGATCCGCCCACTTCTTGGCCTCCTCGTTCTGCTGTATCTCCTTGACCGCGGCCTCGGCCTGCTTCATGGCAGCCGACGCCGTGGACAAGAGCCCGCCCCACCAACTGCTGCTGCCGCCGCCGCCGCCGGTTGATGCTTGCGCTTGCCGGGCGGGTGCCTTCTTCTCGGTCTCGTCCTGTCGTCCGGAGCCTGCCGCGCTCGGGGTCGGCTGAGTACGGTGAGAGGCGGCGCTCTCGGCGGATTTGCGTGCGGCCTCGGTAGCGGGAGGGGGTGTGTTGGTGGATGTCCGCTTTGCAACCTCGCGGACGCGGGGCGTGTGCGGTCGCTCGGGGGGTTGCTCGCCGAGCTGGTTCTCGAGCTCGGCGAGGATGTCCTGGTCGGCAGCAGCATCGGCTTTGGGCCTGGAAGAGGATGCCGACTTGGCCTTGGTTGTCTTCTTGATGGCCGTGTCGTCGCCAATGCCCTCGAACAGCTCCCCCAGCTCGTCGTCGGTCGGAGCGGGCTTTGCTTTTTTGCTGGCCATGTTGCGGGCTGATTAGATTGGGAGAGTAATGAATAAAACAAGAAGTATCTGGCGCCGCGAGAAGGGGAGGACAACGCGATGCAGTGGTGCAATTTACACACGGGAGATGTTGCGTTGTTGACCACTTGAAACAGCTAAGTAAGGTGGGGACATAGAGCGCAGCCGGGCCTTGTCTGTTGCGTCACGGGCTTCAGCTAATGGCTGGGTTGGGGTTGGTAATAACTAAGGTATTGTACCAGAGTATGTAGCTATTTGGCAATAGTGTATCATCTGTGTATGTAATCCGCACTAGTAAGCAAGGCGCAGACGGGCATTTAATGAGAACAGAGCGTACGGATTACAACTCCCTAAAAGTCAGCTGATACCAGCTGTTGAGGTGGGGCCTTGCCTCGAGGGCGGCTGGCGGAACGCTATTGGACCTGGCTTATTCGGTAACCTCCAGAAATTGACGTGAGAAGAAATCTAACACGCAGGAGAGGGCACCTGCGCGCCGAAGACCTGGTCTGATATTCACATCCAGCATTTGCTATTGTGGTCGTCGTACAATAAGAGGACGGCGTACCAATGCCTTGTCCATTTTGGTATCATCCTCTTATATTTTATGGGTTCTCGACGCGCTGCGTTTTTCTCCCTGCAGCACGCGAATAGCTAAGCAACCAACTTGGCTTCTGGCTACGGCTGCCCGGCTGTACCCTGACACGTTGGAAACCAGCCCCAGCGCCGCCCTAGTGCGATCCTCTTTTTTTCGCCGCAGCGACCCGTCTCTTACACACCACACCATTCAAACCCTCGACAACACACCTTCATCAACACCACCACCTGCATGCATCAGCCGCCGGAAGAGGGTCGTGCAAGCGGTACCGGTGAGCAGATTGAATTACAGCCGCGCTCTATGGGCCGTGGCCGCGGCGGCATCCCTCGCGGGCGCGGCGCAAAGAAACGAACCTCGCTTCCCTCTCACTCTTACTCTAACTCTTCTGCTGAAGCTCATCCCTTTTCCGACTCGGCCAAGCCGAGCACTCCCGAGCCATCCGCTCTGCCTCCACCACAGCGGATGGCGTACACGGCGCCGCAGCGAGGGGGTAAGGCCCGGCAGGCTGGCAACATGACAACGCCCCATCGCGCCTCGTCGCCCGCGGCTGACCAGGCATTGCGTATCGCCGCTGCAAAGTCCGAGCGGCCACCGCGCAGCTCCACGTTTCACTCATTCTCATTCAGCGGCGAGTCGCCGTCAACTGCCGGCTCCATCATGGCCGCCGGCGACCCTCCGCGTAAGCGGTCAAGAACCTTTGAGCCGTCTTATGACGGCGGCGCCGACGACGAAGGACATTCGAAGGGCGGCCATTCCCTGCGAAAACGGGCCCGTATCGACTACACCCAGGAGATGGTTGATGATGACCTCGGTCTCCCTGCAGGTGCCAGGACCGAGCCGGCCGGAAAGCCCGCCTCCACTCCCGGCGCCCGTAGTAGCCGCAAGAGGAAAGGCGGCCAGGACGAGTCCGATGAAGAATCAGAAGATTTTTCTTCCAACCCCAAGCGCTACCGTGCCGACAAATCTCCAGCACCAGCCCGCCTGTCGTCGTCTCGCAGACGCAATCCGTCCAAGAAACTGTCTGCAGATCTAACCCCTTTCGTCGACCAAGCGTCCGACAACGAGGTGCAGGACACCATTCTTGTCAGTGTACCCGACACTGGCCCGGACGCTCCGTCGGAGGAGGATTCGGTGCGCTCGGTTCAGGATGCCGAGTCTCGTCCAGCATCTTCAGATGGGAGCGAACCTGCTCGCATTGAGGTTCCGTCGCCGACCCCCCAGGTGCAGCAACATCCATCATCATCAGTTCATCACGACGGCGCTCCCAGAGCAGTAGATGGTGAGCCAATCAGGCAGGAAGAGAATCCTGAGCAACTCCACGACGAGCCGCACAAGGCTCCCGTGCCCACCTCGGCGACCACTGGCCCTGCCGAGGCTGAGGAGCCCATGGAGGAGGAGGGACCGGTAAATGAGAATCAACCTTCCGGCGTTAGCGTGCCCGAGGTTGCCCAAGACGTTTCAGCACAGACTGTCGAGGTCGGTCCGGGCCAGCAGAGCCTTGAGCAACCAAATGACGGGAACGACGGGCCATCACACCAAGGCCCAGCAGCAACAGAACCGACAACCGGATTCACCGAGCCAACTCCCACCCCTGCACCCGAACCCCAGCTAGCAGTTGAATCCACGGCGCAGCGGGTCCCCCAAGGTGACGGCCACACAGAGTCTCGAACCTCGTCATTCGAGGGGCCAAAACCCGCAGGTCCCACAAGACTGAAGGCGCTGGAGCACATCTACAAAATTGAGACGCCATTTGCAACTCATCTGAAGTTGACTCCGTACGAGGACGAGGACACGCCCCTCCCAGGCCCCTACACGGAGTGGGTGTACCCAGCCAAAACTGGGAAAGCCGAGTTGAGTCCTGCTCCGGCAGCCGTAGCCACCCTCTCGACGGCCAAGAAAAAGACGGTCGACGTTGAATGGGACCCCAGCCGTCCTCTGAAGGCCAGCGAGTTCTTTGCCCTTTATCGCAAGGAATCGAAGCGACGGCAAGAAAAGGGCGAGCCAGCTATTTCCATGGCGGAATTCAACAACGAGTGTGTTCGGCGATACAAGGCTGCCAACGCCCAAAGATCGCCCTCAGATACCCCTCCATCGACGACAGAGAGCACAGCTAGTTCCACAGTTGTGATCGAGAGGTCGACGGCGGCAGATGGTGATGAGACTCCCAGCGATTCACAGCCGGACGGTTCTCGCCTGCCCACTGCTGCGCCCTCACCCGCCCCCGCCGAAGACGCCACGGCTCTGGGCGACGCACCCGAGGACGACCAAGACGTGGAGGAGTCCATTGACGACCCGGCCAAACCCGGTAGTCCTGAGGAACCAATAGAGGTGACGCGAATTCCACCGAAACAGTATCTGTTTCCAAAGATCCGTGACCCGAACGAGTTTGTGGAGGCATTTGAGGGGTGGCAGGACATGCCGACGGAGCGCCTCTACGAGACCGTCGCCGCTGCTGTGGAGACCCTCCATGTATATCAACAGGAATATAATGAACTGAAGAAGATTCTGGACGATGAGGAGAACGCGAAGCGCCGCCAGGCGAACGACAAGACGATCGTCAACTGGGAGAACCGCCAGAGGGCCGACGAGCCGCTCCCCCCACGCCGTCATTTCGACGACCCTGTCAAGGGTCCCCCGGCGTTCGAAGTGCGCGGGATGCGCGCCCCCAAGCCCTACATTGACGACATGGTCCTCGAGCACCAGAAGGAGGAGGATCGCATTATGGCCAATGCGTACGGTTTCAAGCTCAACACCCACCCGACCCAAGTGGGCCGCCAGAACCCGGAAGAGCAGCGTTGGGACATGCTCGAGAATCGACTCCGGAAGAGGACGGAGAAAGGAGCAGAGCTGGCCGAAGAGAACGTCGTCGAAGGCAAACGTATCAGGAAGCCGCGCCATGTCTCGGACCAAAGCAAAGATGTCAGCCGGTCTGGCACACCCACGGGTACAGGGATGTTCGGGCCTGGTCGCCGCCAGAGGCGTAAACCCGCCACCACCGCCAATGGCGAAGATCCCGAGGATGCGGAACAGAACCAAGCCAGTAACAGCTTCTCAGAATCACCCCGCAAGGGCCGTGCGGCACGTTCACGTCCCGCCATGCGCGCAGATGATCAAGACCAGACCCCCACGGCGGCTGAGGCAGACGGAAACCGGACGGAAGACGAGGACGCAGAGGCAGAGGACAGAGCCAAAGTCTCGCGTAGACGCGGCCGAGCTGCTGCCGCACCTCTCCCGGAGCCGCCTACATCCGTTCCCGCTGGGGTTGGCGGCGAGCTAGGCAAGCCGAAACGTGTGCGTGGCGGCAAAGGCTCGCAGGCGAACCACCAGACGAAGGGTGAGATCGCCAGTTCGTCGTTTTACAGCAACGCCTCGACGCAGCCCGAGTCGAGGCCGTCGACGGCGTCCTCCGAGAGCTCCAGCCAAACGGCCGAGACCATGGAGTCAACCTATTCGCTACGAGACAAACGGAGGCGCAACTTTGCGCTTGAGAACGACCCGGAACTTGAATCTCGCCCCCAGCGACGGGGCCGGGCTACGGCTGCTCCAAAGCAGGATGCCGCTCCCGAACCTATCAAGAAGCGCGGGCCGAAGAAGAAGGAGCCGGCCGCCCAGGCGCCACCGCCGCCCCCGGTCTCCGACCCATCGCCCACTCCACGGCCCTCCAGCCCCCCCGCGCTCCAACCGCCTGTAGCCACCAAGTTCTACCATAACTTCGTGGCTGGCCCGATGATGGTGGATGTGGGCAATGGCACCCAACAGCATGTGCCCGCGCAGGTAGGACCGTACCTGCATACCTTCAACGCGGCACCGGCTTTCCTTCCGGGTGCTCATCCCCAGGCTCCACCCCCGCCGGCGGTGAAGAAGCCGATCACCAAGATCAAGCTCACCAACAACAACGGAACATCATCGTCGGCGCCCTCGCGGGCATCGACGCCGGCCAATGGAACGTCGACCAACAGCAAGCCAAAGCGAGCTCGTGGAAAGAAGGGCAATGCCGGAGCTGACACCGCGGCAACGAATGGAGACGGCGAACTCGACAAGCCGTACGCCGAGATGACCAAGTCGGAGAAGATGAGCTGGTCCATGCGGAGTAAGTGCTTCCTACTCTTGGCCTTTCTGGAGGTTTGCATAGTCCGGGCACAGCGGCTAATTAACGTCATGCAGGACGATGGGCTTCGGGCGAAATGCAAGGGGCCGTCGAGAAACGGCGCACCACTTTGGCGATCAAGAAGGCCGAAAAGGCGGCCAGTAACCTCAACCATGATACCAGCGACGCGAATGCGACAAACCAAACGACCAACTCGGGTTCTGCCGGGCCGTCTAACCCAGCCACACCGGCATCAATGCACGGGCAGCCCGGGTCTGGGCTGCTGGCTTTACCGCAGGGTCCGCCGATGATGCTGCCACACCCTCCGCCTCCCCAGGGTTTCTTGCAGCAGCCGTCCTACCCTTATTCTATGCCGCCGCCATCCGGCCCTCCAGGGCCGATGCTCTAGGAGACGACGGTAGGTGGTGGTGCAACTTGCCATAGCGACAACCGCCACAACAAGTTCCAAGGTCGCGGCTGAGCCGGCAACATTGATTGCTCACGGGATGGGCAAGTTCTTGCAACCTCGCGAGATCCGGGTGTAACACTAAAAAGCAACGTTCGTTTCTGTTCTGTTTTGTTGTTTTCCTACCAACTGGTGTTTTGTTCCTCGGCCCTGGAAAAGCTGATCACAGGACGTGGTTCTTTTTCGTTTTACCAGGATAGCATGGTACTCTGGGCATTGGGAAAGGAGCATGGTTTCTGCATTTGCATGGCGCTCACGGTGCATGGCTTGGTCATGGACATCCAAGAACACGAATTTCTGGGGATTTGCATTTTCATTTGACGTAATTACATCTATATATCTCTTAATATCGAATATCATTGTCGGGTATAACTGAGGGGCAGAAAATACAATCTTGTTCATTAATTAGGAGCGTGGCTAAGAGACAAGACAGGCTGGTCAACATTTCGCTTTCCAGCTCAGGCCCTGAGATTAGATTCGCACGCTATAATTAATCAATAACTTACCTGTAGCCACCTGGTCATGACCCTGAGAACAATAACTAACGTACCTGCCCTCCCTCTTCATCTTCCATTAATTACTCCCGGGAGAGTCTGGTAGTTTTCCTCAAGGTTGCGCCTGCAAACGATTCTCGGAGCTCGCCCGAAGCCTAACAGTGGTTGTAAGCCCGGTGTTGGGATCAGGAGACTAATAAGGCACGATTGGCAGCCGTGGTAATTAATTAGATCCAGAGACAATGACTGGGAACGCGTTGCTGCCGAGGACTTCGGCACCAGTCCGCTTGCTCTTGGCTTCTAATACTTCGGTGTGCGCGACAGTCTGCTCGCTCGCAGAGAGGAATATGTGCTGCTGGAAATTGAGGACTCCTAGCCGGCAAAGCGGCGTCCTGAGCTTATTAGGGGTTTCCGCCCTGCAGAGTTGGCTTGCGTGGAAAGCTTGGAAGGAGCCCGTCTCTGACGATAATGACGCACCATTGCAATCCTTCAGGAGATGGTTGATCTGCTGCGCCAGGAGCCGCGGTACCGAGGCCGTAGGCTTGCAATGCCCGGTCGCACTTGTAAGTAGGAGCTTGGTGGAATTGCCGCCCCTACTTGGGTAATTATGCTCTGGCTAGCTAATAACGACATTTGCCTCTTCCCAGATTCCCCCATTTGGTGGGCTGCTGACACGAGGTGCTGCCTATTAATCCAGCTGCTAGCAGGGCTCGCCGAGGTCGTCTGCTTATACCGTTTCCTCTTCGCCAAATGCCCCGGAACCCACCGGGTAAAACCAGGTAATTCACGGTGACAATGTCTTTGTCCACTTCACGGCTTGTCTATCGCGGTGGGGGGCGCAGGAAGAAAGAATTTGGGAAACCAACTAATACCTGGGATCAGAATTGAGTTCAGGCAGCGGTGGACCGAATCAAAAGCGCAAAGATCCAAATCTACGGATTAGAGGCCATCGCTGAAGGGGATTTTTTTCTTTGGTGCATCGTTCCCATGATTCAGGAAGTGTCTCACCTAAAAAGAGCACTTGGGCAGAGAAATTGGGCTTAATTAAGGGAAACGCTGGCGAGGGAAGTGACGAACCACGTTGACCATCAGCCCACGTCCGCGTGGCTGCCCCTGGAAACAGCCGGGTGCTTGGCTCCGGTCCGGAGGAGTAATTAGCGGGTCCTCAGTGCCTGACTGCACCCGTTCACGTTCGAGGGTACGGAGTATTCCCAAGACGAGCATTGTTCCGGTCTCTTCTGATTGGGCCACCTGGTAGACTCCCAGTCGCTCCAACAAAACGCCAGCCACAACAACACAGCGAGATGGCGATCTCAAAGATGGCATGAAAACAGGCGACTTAATGATAATTAGAGGATTGTCGAAACATGCACCTCGTCATGCAAGCATGTTTTCGTCTTCGTTACGATCACGTCCATCACCTACCTCGTTGCCGTGTTTCCCTTCTGAGTCGGGAAGGGAATAGTATCATTGAATTAATACGATGAGACTCCTAAATGCTACAACGTTCGAGGTAGAAGAGTTCCACGGCTCCGAGATCCCTCAGTATGCCATTCTGTCACACACATGGGGCGCCGAAGAGGTGACGCTCCAGGAGGTAGAAGCATTTGCAAGATACCGCCGCTCACGGCGGGAACATGCACGGCACATGGTCTCGCAAAAGGCGGGAAGCCCCGACGCGATGAAGATGATGCTTCTCACCACCATGCTGCTGGCTTTCCGTGGAGACCGATCCCGCGGCGTCGGCGGATCTTCAGATCTCCCGGCGCTGACAAGGGGGTACGACAGCAACAACGACGACGACGGCGACGACGACGACGACAGCCGGGATCACGACAGCATCTTGATGCCGACTACGTCCCTCCATCCCAGTCAGCAAAAGGCGGGATTCTCCAAGATCGACTATGCCTGCAGGCAAGCGATCAAGGACGGTTACCGCTACGTCTGGGTGGACACGTGCTGCATCGACAAGAGGAGCAGCGCCGAGGTGTCGGAAGCAGTCAACTCCATGTTCGACTGGTACCAGAGGGCTGCCGTGTGCTACGCCTATCTGGAGGACGTCCACTTTGACGACTACACGGAGGGTTATCGGACCTGGAAGGACCACTTCCACGGCAGCCGGTGGTTCACCCGCGGCTGGACGCTGCAAGAGCTCCTCGCCCCCAAGAAGGTCGTCTTCTACGCCAGGGGATGGAGGCTGCTGGGGACCAAATCCTCGCTCGTGAAGCACGTGGTGAAGGCCACTGGGATTGACGAGGTGACGCTGATCGACCCGGAGCTCATCTACAACGCCAGCGTGGCACAGCGCATGTCCTGGGCCGCGAATCGAACCACAACCAGGATCGAAGACCAGGCCTACTCACTGCTCGGCATCTTTGGCGTCAACATGCCCATCATCTACGGCGAGGGAACCAAAGCCTTTCTCCGGCTCCAGGAGGAGATCATCAAGCGGTCTGACGACCACTCCATCTTCGCCTGGGGCACCCTCGGGCACCCAAGCTCCCATCACCACCACCACCACCATCATCATCATCTCGCGGGGCCCAGCGACGACGAGCTCGACTACGCCGCCATGACCGGTACCACGGGAGTCCTCGCCACCTCTCCCAGAGACTTTGCCGGCATGGAGCACGTCATCACCACCGCCCCGCCCCCGAATCGAGACACGTCCGACTACGCCATGACCAACAAAGGCCTGCGTATCACTCTGGACATGACGCGTCAGCGCGGCGCCGAGGACGACACGACAACGACAACCATCACCACCACCACCACCAACACCCACCTCGCCATCCTCAACTGCCGCCCGGATGACGACCCTTCCGTCCGGCTGGCCCTGCTCCTTACCGAGACGGCGACCCCGAACGTGCTGCTGCGCACCCGCACCCGCACCGCCACCCTCGTCTCCGCCGCCGACGCATCCGCGGCCGGGCCCCGGTCCGTATACATCCTCAACGCGCCGGCGCAGGCCCCCCACTCGGCGGCCAAGCTGGCCGAGGAGGTCGTCCTCGTCCGGACGCCGGACCTGATCGCGCCCGGGTACGACGTCCTGGACGTCCGGGGATGCGGGGCCCAGTGGAACCGGGAGTTCCGCAGCATCCGGCTGGTCGGGGTGGACTACACGGCAAGGAGGGCGAGGAGGGGCGGCGGCGGCGGCGGCGGCGGCCTGTTTCAGCTGGCGGTGGTCACGTTCTGGAACAAGCACCTCAAGTGCGGCTTCTTGGCCAGGATACTGGTCGAAGGGGCATCCAAGGTCGCCTTCGTCGATCTCGTCCAGGGGTTGAGGTCCGACGGTGGCGGCGGGGACGGCAACGGGCTGGTCGAGGAAGCCAAGAGGATATGGGAGCAGCCCGGCACGGTTCAGGTCAGCGTGCCCGGGCGGGGAGGGGACACTCCGGGTCGGAGGATACAGGTGGAGGTGGTGAATCCGGTGGCGGCGCCCGAGGCAGCCGGGAATGAGGAGGAGACGGCGGATGAGAGGAGCGGGATGACGATGCCGGGCGGCGGTTGGACGTTCCGCCCGGGCCACGAGCTCCAGGTGTCTGGCAGCGTCACCTTCACCGAGAAGTGGGAGAAGGACTACCGGCGAACTGTCAACGCCAAGGCGGGGCGCACGAAGAAGGGGGCCATCGAGTTGACCATGACATCGATGCTATGGCTGGCTGTCCCCGTTGCCAAGGGAGAAGAGCTAGACCAGCCGTCATGATGATCTCCCATTTCCGTGTATATAATGGACTGACTGGGAAAGGCAGCAGTTAAATTACCGAGTAATTACTTTCTATGTAGCTTGATAATTAATTAATTAGACATTGTTTACTTTCATCTTCTTGGATATGTCGTGATATTATTGCTCAGGCAGAGCCCGGTACCATATTCTGAAAAACAATTACATGCCACGCAGTTATTTATATAATAGGAAATATCACTCCTCCTCGATCTGCGTTCCCATGTCGCGGAAATGTCCTTGGTCGTAATTGATATGGCCTGTAGCTGCCCCAGTACATAGTAATTACGTCGCGCAACCACACGCCTCGCAGTGGGATATGTAAAGGCGCATATTGATGGCCATTTCACTGAATACTCAGCGGTGTTAAGGACACAGTGACTAGAGGAAGTGGAGAGGCGGTATGGAGTGAATACGTGCACTGCCGAATACCACTCACAGCAGCGAGGGTGCATGATAGGATTGCCGAAGCTGCCATCGTCATTGCTGACTGGGGCAAGCAAGCGATAATTCACGCGACGGCTGCCAATAAACAATAGGCACTGCCAGAGGCGGTGACTAACCCTCAACAATAACTATTGGTTACGTCCGTGCTGGGCGTTCCGCTTACCCTGCAAATCCAGGCGCCGGGCGGACTCCACTTGCTTTCGATTCCGAGGTCATGAGCGGGAAGGAAGCAAAGTGTAGGCGACTATCTGCAAAATCTGAAAACCCCTCTGCCACAGTTCCATCAACCGTGGCAGTCAACCTTCCTTTAAAGGACCAAAGCCGGTACCCCTTCCCAATGTCGGATCGTCGTGGGCCAGTAGTTGTTGGTCTTTGCGAAAGAGAAGGGCGGGACTTCGAAGAACCGATTCTGAATTGACCTGTGTATCATGCAGTGGTATGACTCCCTAGCACGCCGCAGCCTGAAATGCAAAGCCTGCCAATCCAGCCCGAGCCTCTTGTGGCTCTCATCCCTGTCTTCCTCATTCGAAGCGGAAGATTGTTTCCCGGTCGACAGAATCGTTCGTTCCTCGATATCCCGCATGCCAATAACCCATCGCGCCCGCATGAAACCCTCTTACATCACAACACCGGAGTTGCTGGCAATACGGGGCCAGAGCTCGGCGGCCTCCTTGCCGACGGGGCCGGTGATGGCAGAGCCCTTCATCTCACCCTTGGGGTTGACGATCTGCAAAACGTCAGCGTGAGACGTTCTGAAGCGGACACATATGCTGGTATCGGCCCGAGCAAGCCGTCTACCCAGCACTGTCTTGTTCCTTCAACACGGATCCGAAACAAACATACCACACCAGCGTTGTCCTCGAAGTAGAGGAAGACGCCATCGAAGCGCTTCCACGGCTTGGCCTGGCGGACGATGACGGCGGGGTGGACCTTCTTCCGGAGCTCGGGCTTGCCCTTCTTGACCGTGGCCATCACCATGTCGCCGACACCACCAGCGGGCAGCCTGTTGAGGCGGGCACCGACACCCTTGACGGAGATGATGTAAAGGTTCCGCGCGCCAGAGTTGTCCGCGCAGTTCATGATGGCACCGCTGTCCCCCTGTTAGCCTCACGATTCGTGGTTCCCAGAATATTCTCGAGCCGGCATCGGCGTGATCGGTCGGGGTTGGTTCTCGAAAGAGGTAGGACAGGATCGCACGTACACTGGGAGACCCAGGGTCATCTTAAGCTTGCCACCAGGGGCACCACGCCTACAAAAGTTAGCAGAGATTCTTGCAATTTTGTCCACGATCTCGAAAGTAGAGGCCTCCGGCTGCCCGCCGCTCTCCAACGTGTGTGTTCAGCTTCTCTTCGCCCAGCTTCCCCTCCATCCTGAAGTCCATACAACATTGGAGAGCGGCAGTTCGGCGGTCGTCGTCGTCGTCGTCGTCGAGAATCGCGCAAGAAGCAACAGGACGGCATGCACTCACGAGATCTTGGCCATTGTGAGTGTCTGGTTGCGGAAATGCGACTTGACGATGGGGGAGTCGAAATTTCGGGAAACGCAGAGGTACCTGGAAATTGACGGCGATTCGCGATAATTTTTGGTGTGGACCGGAAACCCTACCGAATTTGTGAGCGGTCACGTGCTGCTGGAGACTGATTTACTGTGTTCGGTGCACACTGGAAAGACGGACCCTAACCCTGCATTTGTGGGGCCGGCACCACCACGTTCCTGATTAATTTAATTCTGCGCCGGGCAGTGCTGGTAGAAGCTCTTTCACCTCAAACCGGCTCCGTAAACTACAAGTATGCAATGCTCACTTAAATCATATCGCTTAACAACTACGTATCTCTGAAAGCCTGTTTCCTTCGTCTCCTCAACCACGGCCGGGCAAACTGCCGACCACCCTCAGCTCCCCTTTGGCTTGGCGACTCGCGCTGTGAGCCTCGACGTACTTGAGCGGCCGGTAAACTGGATACCACATTTGCTCCTTGATCCACTCATCCAATTCATTCTCGTCCGTTGGAATACCTTCTTGCGTCGCCAGCCCTTCCTCCATCGCAGCTTGAATTACCTTCCGCGCAACTCTCGCGCTCACCTCGCGCACCATCTCAACGCCGGGAAGCAATGGTGCCGTGTCATCCTTGAGCGCGGGACTCAGCTCCGACACTCCTTGAACTGCCGCGATGAGCATCTTGTCGGTAACCAATCTGGCGCGGCACAAGACACCACCAAGGCCAATCCCTGGAAAGACCACGCTGTTGTTGCATTCGGCCACTTCAATCTCGACTTCGTTGCCGTCCCGTCCCCAGGGACCTTTGACGGGCTTGAAAGGACTGCCTGTGGCGACGAGTGCCTTCCCGGTGGTCCATGATAGCAAGTCCGCCGGCACGGCTTCGTGCAGCTTTGTAGGATTGGAAAGTGGGAAGATGATGGTTCGGTCGACGTGGGACGCCATCTCGCGAACGATCTCCTCGGTAAACGCCCTGGGTACCGTGGATGTGCCGATTAGCACATTCGGCTTGACTTCCTTGACAACGCCCAAGAGGTCTGTCCTTTTGCCGCTCCAGTCCTCCGTCCTAGCATAAGGTTTCTGAGCGTCGGAAAGGCCCTCGACCCGAGTTGTGAGAAGACCCGGTTTGTCGATGAGCCTAGCCGTAGAGCACCGTTAATTAATAGCGCGCACCCAGTTGTCGCCGCCCCGGAGTAGACGCACCATATTTGCTTCGCCGCCTCCTCCCTGCTGATACCGCGCTCCGCCGCGATGGCGTCCCGGACTTGGTCTGCGATTCCAACGCCCGCTGTTCCCCCGCCAAATACGACCATGCGAACATCGCCGAGCTTCTGCCTCGAGACGGGCATGGCAGCCATAATGGCCGCGAGGGTCACACATCCGGTTCCTTGAACGTCGTCGTTGAAGCAGGGGATCTCTGGCCGCCATCGTTCAAGCAAGCGTCGAGCTGCCCTCGGTCAGCCCCTCGGTTCCTGCCGCCAGCTTGTCGTCTCCACTCACCGTTCTGAAACCCGAAGTCTTCAAAGTGGATGTATGCCTTGGGATACAGCTCCCGCGCAGACCTGACAAAGGTCGTGACAAACTCGTCATACTTGCCGCCCCGCACTCGCTTCTCTCGCAGGCCCAAGTACAGGGGATCGTTCAGAAGTGCCTCGTTGTCCGTACCGCAGTCTAACACCACAGGCAGCACGCGGTTTGGGTGTATCCCCCCGCAAAGTGTCATGAGAACGAGCTTGGCGATGGAGATGAGGATGCCGCCGCAGCCCTGATCTCCGATGCCCAGAATCTCCTCGCCGTCTGGCCGTGTATTAGCTGGTATTTCGGCAGCTCCCAAGCTCGGAATCCTCACCGGTGACCACGATGTAGTCGATGTCATCTGCCGTGCCCCAGAGCGACAGGTCATGGCGGACCCGGCCGACATCATGGATGTTGAGGAACAAGCCCTGCGGCCGCCGAAAGAGCCGCGAGTAGTTCTGGATGGCATCACCCTCCGTGGGCGTGTACACAATGCTAAACATCTCCTCGAGGTGATCTAGCAAGAGCTGTTTACTCGTGCGTGATCAGCGATGTTGCTTTTGAGTACACCGTCACAAGCCTCACCCTGAAATATAACACCTCATTTTGCTCCTTCATGGACGTCAAAAAGGTGTTCTTGGCCAAGTCGTCCGGTCGCGCCGAGTACTGCTCGTACGCCCGCTGGACCTGCTGCTCGAGCGTCTGAACGCTTTGAGGCAGCAAACCGGACAATTGGAAGTTGCGGCGCTCCTCCACGGTAAATGCGGATCCCTTGTTGAAGTAGGGGTGGTTCAGCAGCACCGTGCCCCGGAGTGCGCACTCAAGTGGACCGCTGGTGCTCAAAGGGAGGTGTCCAAATCTGGAGCGGGAGGAGCCACTGTTGTTGTCGTGTTGGGAATGCATTTTGGGAGAAGTTCTGGACTGCTTGTTCGGTTTAAAATTATTATCATCAACAAATCTCACAAGTGCTCGCACATCCGCGCTACAGCTGTACAAATACGTTGATGGTTGGAAGAGGACCTGAGCGGGAGACAAAATGGCCTGCTGGTCCTGGAAGCTCGATGACGTCGTTCGATTGCCTCATACTTGTCGTACCTCTACAAGTAAAGCCCAATTACCATTTTCTCATTGGCAGTTCGAGCCGGCTGTAACAGTGCCCCACAAATCATCAGATGGTGAACCCATCGTTCCGAAGAAGCTTGAAAGCGGCAAGCTTCGAGTTCATAGCTGCATTGAAATCAAACGAACCTAGAGACACTACATAGGCAGTAGTAAAGTAGAGAAAAGAATGTCGGGAGTCTTGGAGCCTCGCCTCTGTGAACGCCGCGCAGTCGCAGCCCAGAGACGCGGACTATGATGGCCCATAGTTTTGGTCTTGCAGCAGTTTCAAGAGAGAAACAAGTTTTCTCTTGCCCACCGCCAGCCCCTTCCGAGACCCAACACAAGACGTGTCGAGAAGAGAAGGCCCTCTAGAAGAGGAGCTCACGGTAGAGTCCGTTGCCGGCTCTGAGTGACTGGGGGCGGTTGCTGCGATGATGGAAAGGTAATCTACGAGAGAAAAACCTACCTTTGCCCGACAGCTATGAAAACGACGATACAGTGGCAGATCCGGGCGACTTAGATAAGCGTAGGAGAAGAACCAATTGACTTTGGTGGAAGTATCGCCTTTCCTTTAGGCACGTTATCCCGCGACGACGGTTGTTGTTGCAGGATGTGCAAGCATCGGAAAGAATTTTCCTCGCCTTGTCGGGGCTTAACTTAGTGGATACTCACTGATAACTCGCTCTTATCGATAAGCATTCAGATCAGCGCTCTCAACAGCGCAAATACATGTTCAATGCAAGCAAGTTAAATCAACGCAAATCCTACGCAAATACGACCCCCTGTCAAGCAAATACGCGGGCACACTTACTTGAGTATATTTGCCATATTTGCCAAGACCCATATAATGTCTGACCGTCCTGTCTACAGTTCTATACGACCACAAGTTACTCTTAACTATCATAACAGCTATAGCAAACGCTGCTCTGTATAACCATCCTTGACCCTGTTTGACGCCTATAGAGCAGGGTTCGCCTGTAGTGACAGTCGTATCACCGCTTTTGCCGAGCCTAGAGGAGCCAACCAACTGCCAGAGTCAGCGACAGAGAGTCAGATACAATACTAAGGGGATAGATATCCGCCGAGTTAGGGGCGCTAGTATATATAAAAGGGCAGGGGGGCTACTGCGCAGTCAGAACAGTTTGGAGACTTACGAATTTTATTACGTTTTTGAGCGTTTTGGTGGCTGGTTCTAAGATTTAATAGTATCGCTCAGGGGAGTTGGGCTCGGAAAGGGGCTCTGTACTGGGTTAGGGTTATATTAGGGCACTTGAGTAGATTTGAGTACTATGTAAGTTCGAGTCAACGCAAATACCGGTCACGTGTAGCCAAAGCAGAGCAAATATCGCTTCAAATTTGCATTGTTTGCGTTGTTGAGAGCGCTGATTCAGACATGACTGGGGCCTGATCTGACCAGACTCTCGAGACTTGGCCTGACCAATCTTATAATTATTCAACCAGTCTAACCGTCGCTTGGTCGCTCATGCTTACCTGGCCAGCCGAACCATGAAAAATATAATTGTGGATATAAAACGAATCTGAAAAAGTAAAGTAGATGATTGAATCAGCCCAATCCCGTAGGCGTGTTATGTGGACGCGTTAGGCAGGCCAAGTCCGGTGGTTTGGTCAGCCCCCGTTTTTTTGAACTGGTCAGGTCAACCGTCTAACTTGACCACTGATCAGGTCAACCTTGTCAGGTCAACTGTCTATCACTTGTCAGGTCAACTGCCCTGCTTACCATAGGTCAAAAACCTGGCTGATCGAGGTCTGGTTGTAAGTAAAATCAAGATAGTTCAAAAGTTCGATGTCCTCTTCCTACGTTTGCTGGCCCTGTGGCTTTGTATAAGAAGAGAGTGGGCACAAAGAAAGCTCCGCCCACCGTTTGCAGGCTCCACATTGCTTATCTTATCTAACCGTTCATGAAGGACGCGTACGTACTGCATCATTTAACGAACGGTGCGGGCCGCCTCTCCTCTTGCTTGAACCTTATTTTAATAGGTAAAACACCATGACCAGACTCGTTCAGACTCTACAAAGAAGCCAAAGTCTGAAGCTTAATTAAATTCCGCGTCATTATCACAATTGGCTCGTGGATCTCGCTTAATATAGCAGCACTGGATCTCATAATGCTCACCAAAACAGGTTGGCACAGTATGAATACATCATAATAACGACCCAGTCTCATCCTCCTCGGATGTGCGCTGCTCGCAACCTATGACAGAAGCAACCATCTCGAGCCCACCACCGCAACAGCAACAGCTGCGATTCGGGCCCAGCTTGGCCGGACGCTGCACGACGCGGCCTCGTCTGCAGCCCGGACACGCTCCACCAGCCTGTTTCCCAATCCTTCGATGCTCCTCTCAAACGCGTCAAAGTCCTTGGCGGCCCAGTCGGCGCCGTCGCGTCCCGGCACCGCCTCGTCGCCCGTGAACCCCAGGAACAGGGCGGCGTCCTCGTCGATCCCGTCCGCCCCGCTGACCCCCCTTCCGCCGCAGGCCGTCACCAGCGCCAGCGACGCCTCCCCGACCATCGGCCTGGCCCCGTCGTCCCCGTTCATGTCCCCCCACACGCCGTACACCAGCTTCCGGCTCGTCGGGCAGACGACCGCCATGACGCCGAGCGGCCGCATCCCGTACTCGGACGGATCGAACGCTCGCCACTCTCCCGACTTGGCCTCCCGTCCCGAGGATGTGGTAGTCTTCGTGGCCGGCGCGTTGCCGAACACGACGTAAGGGTGGACGTACGGGTTGAGTTCGGCGACGCCGGCGCGGCCGTAGCTGGCGAGCAGGTCGCGGAACGAGGTGGCGTTCTGCAGGTCCGTGCTGAGCTCGCGCCGGCACCGGCCGTCGTCGCTGGGGCCGCCCGAAGCGCCGTCGCAATCTACGTCCAGGTTGGCCAGGGCGCCGGAGCGGCCTTGGATATAGATTATGCCCGCGGTGTCGAGGTAGTCGCCGCAGTAGGCAAAGTCTGTTGTGTGTTCGAGGACACTGCTTAGTTTGATGCTTGTCATCATGAGATGGAATAATTAACAATGGGCGTAATTACTGTTGGGGCCATTGTCGCGGCTGTAGAAGCCTGATGCGAGTTCGTGGCGGCAGTGCCCTTGTGCTCGTATTGCATCGTAGAACCCGAGGAGATTTTTCGGAGCGTCGCGTGCCGTTGTTACTCCGGCGAGAGACAGTGTGATGAGGTGAATGAGGACAATCTTGGAGGTGTAGAGTGGGAATTGTGTCGACATTTTTTTTTTTTTTTTTTTTTTTTTTTTTTTGCAACGGTTGTACAATGAGTTCGTGGGATGGTTAAAGTTCCCAAGGGTGAGTGGCGCAGAGAATGAGCAACGTGTGGTTGAAATAATTGATAGCCCGCAAGTTTGCTGTTCCAGGGAGAACGCGCTGCCGTCTTAAACGCGCCAGGCACTAATTAATAGTTCGTTTTTGAGGTGCATGCTGAGGCGTCAGGTAGTTTGCCCCTTCCACAGGACGAACACATGCCCTTCTCTGTTTCTCCTCAGTATTTTCACCCGCCACAAAAACCTTTCACATGTTACTACTTAAGCTAGCTACCTAGCAAGGCATGGAAATTTCCAGGTCCCGGTGCAAAACCAACCTAGGTTGCCTGATTCGGCAGCTAAGGTTCGAGACGGTCATGTATAATTATCCTGCGGAACACTGCCCTGCAAATGGCGTAAGTCAGTCTCTCACAGTGCAATGCGATATTCTTTTTCTTACGGAAGCGAGTCAATGTCCGGGCCCTGCATGGAATTCCAGCGAGGACCATTTGGAGGGAAGGCAATTGGGAGTTGAAGAAGGGCCGGACGGTTGTTCGCCTCCCAGACAACGTGGACTTGAATCCCCAGCCAATCTCAGTGCAGCGGCGCGACCTAACAAACTATAGCCACCAGGCAATTATGCTTCTACTTACTGGGTGTGTTTGAGCAGCCGTCATGTTATCCGGGCAGCTCACCCCAGCGGTTCAGGTTCGGCAAGACACGAGAACTCTCCCGACGTTGAGCGGGTGGTGTAGCAAGATTGGCATTGCCTCCGATTGTAGGACCCGCCGAAGAGTACGGCTCTGCTTCAGGGCCATTGTTAATTAGCAACCGAAGCTTGCATATGAACGCGTCATTGCGCACTGTGAACATGTCCCTCGTCGGGGGTAAGAGTTCGCTGCTGAGATGCAGCTCAGTGTCTCGTCATCAAGGTTGGCATGTCCGGCTCGTGCATATGCTGATGTCGGTGACTGTTGGACTGCTGGATTACGCGGCAAATTGCTCAGACACCCAGGACGTTTACTTTCATCCAAGTATAAAGGTTGACTCCCGCATCACAGTTCATCCTGGTTCTAGCATTGATGCAGCTATCTTGGAACATCTCCCTCCCTGCAGCAAGAAATCAGCGCCATTCTGCGTTCTTCCAGATACTGTCCAATTTCTTCGACGCAAAACCATACAATGCCGCTAAAATCTTTCGTCTTCTCGGGCCTTGTGGTCACCATTGCCGCGGTTATCGCCGTCGCTCCTGTGCACGCGGCCCCTATACCGAGAGCCGCCACGATTGCTGCTGCTACCATAGTTGACGGCCTTCCCTCGTGCTCTGTAAGTTGAGCTTCGGAGTGAGTATGCTCGGTCTGTCTCCGTTCTCACACATTTCCCAGAAACCAATCATGAACGAGATGGTCCTTCGCGCCCCCAGCTTTGGCTGCGAGAATGCCGACGGCACCCCCGAAGTTGCCTGCCTGTGCCGCAGCAGGCCGTTCAAGAGGCTGGCCAAGGAGGGCGTCCGCGCCAGCTGTTCTGAGGATGCAGACATCGGCAGCACTAGGCGGTGGGCTATTGATCGCTGCACTGCTGGTAAGGTTTCCATGCTGAGCTTCCGAGTCTTGTTCGTTAGCAAACCAAATCTCCTTTGCTAACCTTTCTTCTTTTCTCCCTTCCAGCTCTTACCGCCGCCAACGTCGCCCGGATCGTGTCCCGAGTCACCAACGACGGCATCATCTCTAACGGCACATGGTTACCAGACGGCGCATCGGTCGCAACCCCTGCCGATGCCGCCGTCCGAGCACCGGGTCTCGCACCTACGGAGATCAAGAACACGACCATGGCCTTGCCTGTGGCTATCTTTGACCTGGACGACGATGAGGACCAGACGGCGGGCGCCGGGATGCTTCGTCCTGCCGCCGGAGGGGGGATGCTGCTAGCGGCTGTCGTTTCCTGCGCCGCTGTCCTGTTCTAAGACAGGCACTGTCTGAGGGACGGGCAGGGTAATTGAGAGCTTCCTTGGCATGGGGCCATTGCGGCCGACAATTCGGTAGGGTAGCCCTCGCCGCGTGAGGCGACGGGTCTAACCACCAGCCACCCTGACGGGGTGTCTGTGACGCAGAAGGATGGATATGGATGACGCTTGTAACGTCTTCTTGCCTGTTCGTCAGCGGCCGGTTGAAAGGATAATGGATCTCATAACTATTCACGTTTGATGGGTATTTCGTGAATACCGAGACGTAATAAGTCGAGAAGCTGGAAAAGGATAGAAGCCATTCCTCCTAGATATCAAGGATAGGGATACTCTATGCTATTTTTTGTACATAACAGGTTACCTAACATACAACGGTTGGCTCCCTTGCTGAATGTGCTGTTTGGCTACCTAGGCACTGAAGGGCGCCAAACACGTGAGCGGTCAATGCAACAGAAGCCGTGCTAGATGATGTGCGCTCGAGACAGTCCGCGCCGTCAAGCCGAGCCGGAGATGTTCTTCCCACCAACGGGAAAGCCGCAGCCCTGCTTGCCGTTCTGAGTGTTGGCCGCAGGGCCGGAGCAGATGCCGAATCTCTCCTCGCCCGTGTTCACCAGGGCGCAGCACGCCGAGGCGCAGTCGGCGTCGCTGGTGCACTCGCCCCCGATGAACTGCTGCCCTTGGCCGTTGCCGACGTTGGCGGCACCCGCGGGGTCGGGCTTGAGGGTGCTGGGCCGGATGGTGGCGCCGGTTTGGCCGTTGTTTTGGTCGCCTTGGTCGTCTTGGTTGTCTTGGTTGCCCCCCTGATTGTTGCATTGGTTGTTCCCGCCGTTGCGCTGATTGCCCCCGGTGTTGTTCTGGTTCCCACCCTGGCTACCATCTTGGGTTTGGTTGCCAGCAACACCGCCGCTCTCGAAGCCGCAGCCTTGTTTGCCCGCCTGGTTCTGAGCACCAACACCAGAGCAGACGCCGATGGTCTGGCCGCCTTTGGGTAGGATAGCACAGCATCCAGAGGCACAGTCGGCCGCGCCGAGACACTGGCCGCCGATAAACTGCAAGCCCCTCCCGTTACCCACGTTTTTCTCCCCAGCCGGGTCGGGGATGTTCTGGCGGGCGGAAAGATTAGGCGCAGCCTGGACAGCCGAAAAAGTCACTGTTGGAGTTTAGTGACGGAAACCATGCGCAAATGCCCACACAATTAATACTGTACTCACAGGCGAGCGCCCCGACAACGGTATAGAACTGAACCATGGTAGCGAAACCGGAGGAAACAGAGCAGAATGAGCCGTTGCAGGATTATCTCGAGAGAAAAAAAGAGCGGGATGTCGGCCAGCGACTGTGATGAGAAGAGATGATGAGGGCGTAAGAAGAGAAAGGACGCCTGGTCCGGATATGCGGTAGTGGCAAGCCGGAAAACTTGGATGAATTAATAACACCTGTGGAAAATCGAGATAAATAATTTACCTACAACTCTCGGATGCCACCACTCGGTGGGAAGACACTGAATCTTATACTCGCTCAGGACGGCCGGGGTCGCACCACGGTCTCGATACGGTGAGGGTTCGTCCGAGGTCATGTCCACCAGGTAATTACAGTACCGTGCAAACAAAAGGACTGCCCTGATTGTCCGTTTCTGTGGACAGCTCAAACATGCCTTTCGGACGATGATGGTGGCTTGGAAAAATGCGATGCGTTTGGCGTCTCGGGTCCCGCTGTTAGTGCTGCGGTGGTCGAAGCTGGGCCAGGACTCTCCCCCTCCCCTTGCGCACCGACCTCGAAACGCTGCATGAGATGGCGGAAACGCCTGTCGTTGCACTCTCGGCTTTATGGCGTCACGAAAACCCCGGTGTTTGGTAGCTCCAAAGTCTATTACTTGCACCCGCCTAGTTGAACCTATCAACACCGTTCGAATTGGTAATTATACGATGGGTTTGGACTTCGACCTGAGCGATGTTGAGGTCCGAAGCTAGCACGTCTATAATTTATCACCAAAGGAATAAAATTCCAATGTATAACCTAGGTACGAACAATTCCGGCCTCGCAAGGATGCCGCTGCCATCATGACAGATAATTTTCGGGCCTTGAGACGAAGGGAGGAAAATTTGAAACACGAAACTCAAGGTTGAGCCATGCTCCTCTGAACTTCCACCATTGAAGTCGATCGACCAATTAATTAATGCCTAATTACAGATCCACGCGGGGATGGACTATGAGTACGGAGTAGCATGTTGCGCCAGCGAGCAAACCAGGTTGCGCGAACATCGGCTCCACTCCAAAAGTTCCGGTTTGGCACAGACGCGAGTTTGTTTCCAACTGCAAACATGACAGCGTTGGTTGACCTGGCCAGTCGCTAGCTGACGGGGAACCTCTTTGAATACCCCATATCTGGGGAATTGAATTGAAAGGTTGGTATTCCTATTGCGTCCTTGATTGAGAATTATTTCGAAATGATCAAGCAGTAATTCTCCTTCTATAGTAAGATGACATCACGTGATACTCGTTGAAGGCGGGGTTTTGTCAGGCCAAGTCTGGGGAGTAACTATGGTCACTGGAACGCAGCCGCTATAAAACCCGGGGTTAATTAGACCTCCTCGGCGGGCGCTTACTTGTACGTGCGGCAGGCGACTGAGTCGGATCCCTTCCCCTTCTGGCCGGCGATTTCATGCATCTGCCAAAGTTCCATCCGGGAACTTTGGATCTGGAAACTGCTCATCCGTAATTCGCAGGATCCCATTACTTTTCTGGCAGTGTTTCTACGCGGTTGCGTTGCAATTTCCCGAGGTGTCGGCCCTCCAATCAAAAGTGCCGAGGATGGGCATTCCTCACCGGCGACCGGCCGGATCACCATAGTTACTTCCGAGTACCTAATTAATTAGATAATCCCAATGACCCGACGTCAAAGAAACCAGGCCTTGCTGGCAGGGCTGTGTAACGATAAAACACTCAACAGAGGGCACACGTGCGGCAACCCGTTCGCATGTCACTTGCGGGTGGCTCGCGCCCTGGGCAGATTGCTATAGGGCCTCCGGGAAGGGCAAATGGGAATATTTTCTAATATATACTGTGTATTTGCGGTTTGGCGCACGCTCCAACTCATCTAGTCGCTAGGTCGTTATAATCTGGCCCTCCCGTTTTGAAGGTCCTGCCATTCACGGAGCGTAAAAGGAATGTAGGTGTCGCCCTTGCCCTTACGCGCAATCCAAAAGATCCCGTCCCCAGCCGTCATCCTGTCCCCAGCCGTTATCCTGTCGGGGTCCACGCCCGCCTGCTTCAGGGCACCTTGTTTGTTTCTTATTGTGGGTCGAGGAGGGCTCCTGTACTCCGTACCTGGCGCAGAAATAGGGGGACCGCGAACCTCGGAACCTGAGTTCGAGCATGCCCGAGACAAGCCCGCTGATTAATACCAAGGGTCGCCGTCCCGGTCGTCAAAGTTGAAGTCGTCGTCCCACTTCACGTCGTCGTAGTGGTGCTGGACGGAGGCAAGGCTCGAGATGGTGTCTACAACGTGGCCCTGGAGAACCAAACAGTTTCCGTCGTGGTTGTCCTTGTCCTCCCAGGGGGGTGCGGCCGTCGAGCCGCGCGACGCATGCGCCTTCCGAGGGTTGCCATGAGCATCCGACATGAGCGGCTGGGCGATCCTCTCAGCCGGCCCCCAGTCTGGGACCCAGGAGGGCAGTCCCGAGGTGCTGAGTTTCTTGAAGGGGAAGCATAGACCGAGCACGTCGAGATTTCCTGACACCTCGATCAGCCTCCTCGTCACGTCTCGATAGACGTCCCGGTGAGGCAGTCGATAGTCGGGCACGATCTCCAGGGCCTTGAGTTTGCCGTCGGTGAAGCCCAGGGCGGAGTAGAGCTTGTCTCTAGGGTCGGTGGCGTGACGGTGCCGGGTACGGATCAGGTATGAGAGCAGCTCGTCGGCCGGATTGGGATTCGTGGCGGCATTGGATTGTTTCCGAATGGCCTGCACCTCCCAGAAGGGAGTGGTAGGCGGGTCGAAGTAGTTGCCGAATATCGGATGGCTCGAAATCGCGATGCCCAATGCCGCTCCGTGGCGCACGGCCGAGCAGAAGAGGTCCTAGTGGATCCGGTAGCGGCCGCGGACCAGCAGCGCCCGCTTAGCCAGGATGATTTTTGGGCCGTCCACGCCCGCCGCCACCACTGATGGTCGAAGAAGATGTAATTACTCCATGGACGCGTCGGTGCGGAACTTCCCGAACACTTCCCCCTTTTGATACTCGGCCCTCCTGCTCGGATCCTTCTCGACCGCGGCCGTGTCCTCCCGGAGCGTGACGCTTGGGGCCATTGCGACTGGGGCATACCTGGTGTATGAGAAAACTGGAAGCAAAAGTGCCATTGAAATGGCAGAGGAATTTGCCAGAGCGAGCATTCGGGCAAACCGTGACGGCGCTTCATCACTCGTGCGACGCCGGGTTAAACAACCTTGGGGTCATGCTTGCAAGCAGGTACGAACGAACGGGCGAGATGACCGACTTAGAAGAAGCCATCGGAATAGCCAGACAGGCAGTTGACGCAACTCCACATGACCACCCTGACCGGGCAGCCCTGTTGAGAAATCTAGGAAACAAGCTTGTGCGTCGGTGCAGACGAACGAGCAAGATGGCCGACCTAGAGGAAGCGTCGTTGTGCTTTTACAACGCTTGGCGTTGTCAAACCGCTATTCCCTTCAATCGAATCCAGGCAGCTGCTGGATGTCTTCCTCTCTTTGCTGCCCAAGCAAAAACCGGCACCGCAATTGATCTCGGACAAGATTTTATCGACCTCCTTCCGGCCGTAAACACGAAGCTCCTCGATCGCAGTGACCAGCAGTTCGTCATGTCGACCTTTGCTAGCGTCTCTTCTGGCGTTTGTGCCATCCCCCTTGCATCCAATGGGCCGGCCGACGCCCTCGATACCTCGAGAAAGGCCGCGCTGTCATCATCGGCCAGCTTGTAGATGGCCGGAGCGACATTTTGTCCTTGGAACAGCAGCACCCCGATATCGCCTGCCGATATATGCAACTCCGGGACGAGTTCAACACACCTGTCGGCCGATTTGAACAGGATGTAGGACGGGCACGAGTGATAGGCAGACAACGAAAAGCTATGGCCAAACTCGACGCATGCATCCAGGAAATCAGAGAGATTGTGGTCAATGAGCGCTTCTTACTAGATGAAGGAGGCTTGTCTGGCGTATCTGGGTGAGCTGCCGGATGGAGAGAGTGCCATGTCCACAGAGAGGATCGTAGCCAAGCTAGAAGACTAACTCGAAGCCTTCGGGCGCGGAAGTGCGGGTAGTCGCGGTGGGATAACCGGAGTCTTCAACACTTGGAAGAGAAATGACCGGGCATTCATATCACTGTTCCGGCAAGGTTATGAGCGAAGTCCGCGTTGGGAGTCTCACGAGATCAGCTAGGAGTCTCGCTGGTGTTTGGGAGCAGAGTAGCTTACCTAGTAGTTTTCGGGCTGGCCCTATGTCGGAAAATACCTAAAAAACCTTGACCTTGCCATCAGCATCGTTTGCAATGAACAGAGTATTTAGTTCCCAGGTTTTGAATCATCGCAGCACGCTGATATGTGAAAACAAAACGGAGATGAAGCGAATGGAGAGTGTCTTTCTTATTCCTTGTTGATTTCCCATTTTGCCTTTCTTGGTGCCTCTGTCCGTCCGGTGCATTCAAATTCCAGGCATTGAGTTCTTCAACCGAAGAGAATCTAACAAACTTGAAGATGAGATGTGGGTCTATGCAAGAACACAATAAGCAGCGGGGCCCGGATCTACGGGGCAAGTGCGCTGGCGCCATGCAATGGCCACTCTGATCATTCCGTTTGGTCGAGGGCTCGACAACCAGAGAGTCGAGATAAAATTGGACTGACCCGACCATGTGGTTCCCATCTTGCGGCTTCGAAACTGGCCAAACTTATCACACGATCCGGGTCGTGGTTGGGCCTGATAGGTACATGTAATTTGCCTCCACTGAAGCGCGCAGCAAGGGCTGACATCTGCTCTTCATTGGATGGTTGGCTCCTTCTCAGAGAAAGTCCACCAAAACTGGGCTGAGGAGACTGAATAAACGAACCAGAAGAGTTGGGGCATCGATACCTCAGGTTATCAGGCGCCGGTTGCTAGAAACCACGTCTGCCTCGAAACACGAGCTGAAGGGGGCTCATAAGAGTGCCAGTGCCTGCCTGGTCAGTACTGGGGTGGAACATACTTGCGAGCCTGCTCTTGAAATGTTTTGATTCTTCAAGTAATTAGAGAGTAAACACCCTTCGTTTTCTCCTTCTGTTGCTCCAAGTGACTAAACAAATCTAATCTGAACAGACCTGTTGTTCAGTAGAAACTTCGGATGGAAGCAGGTCGCCCGGGACGACAATAAATACCGGCTTCCTCATCTTCTCCCTCTTCCAATTCCTTTCTTCCTCACAGCTTCTTCGCCCAGCTTCTGCAGTCTGCGATCGTTCACACTTGCAATCTTAGCAATTCCATCTCACCATCTTCGCTGTCTCGCAGAGTCGCGCGCAGTACGTAGGCAACTCAATTGAACCTCTTCAGCTCGCATTTCATCTCTGGATTTTAATTACCTCTTCTTCCCTTATTTTTTCATATACTTTTTCCCGAAGTGGTCGCTCTACCACAACCCACAACCGACCAAACCATCTCCAATTAACAGCAATCTCGACTTTCCATCTCAGGCTTAGATGCCATCAATTTTATCGATTCCATCAGGAATTCCTTCATCACTTTTCGCAACTCATCATCCAGGTAGGTAAGAAAAAAAAGACAAATTAGTCGCATCCTCCCATCATCGCATCTCCTCCAGGGAAGTCCGCAAGTGGCGACAGGGCACCAGCTCCACAAGGCTGAGAGCATGACACCATCATCGCGAGAGCGCCGGACCTGGCTCATTCTAGGACCCAGACCCTTGGCGCTTGGCCCATCGTCTCCCCGAAACACCCCACCTTCTTACCCACCAGCTCTGACCACTTGCTCCATCACCTCGGTTGCCGACGCGCTCAAAATTTTCCCCTTCGACGTCGCGTAATTTAAGCAAATTGTTTACAAGCTCACCTCACATCATGACCGGCTGACTGACGAGATGATGAACACAGACCAGACGGAACCGACAGTCGCAATGGAGACGGCGGTTACTGTCGAGAAGCTCTCTCCCCTGGCTGTCGCCCGCCGGCCCATGGGCGCGGTCTTCACCACTGGCCCCTTCAGGCCCATCTCCCAGGGCTTCTCTCTCTTCTTTGAGGCCCTGCTCTCCGCCGTTGCCCTCGGCAATGCCGACACCTTCGAGACGCTGGCTCACCTTGATGTCTCCACCGTCTCACCCATTTCTGACAACGAAGACGACAAAGGCGTTCCCGCCTTCAGTAAGGCTTCTACTTCCCACCAGACGCCCGTTCCGGAGATCTCCGCTTGTCCGCCGGTGGAGACTCCTGGCCCAGTCGACTCGGCCATCATCAAGGAAGACAATGAGGCTGCCGCAACCATCACTCTGCCCAATGAAGACAGCCAGGGCATGAACGCCGAGTCCCCTACAGTTACTGCCGTCACCGAAGACGTCATCGCATCTCAGCAGGCCGAGACCGCCGTCGCTTGCACCGAGGACAGCACTGCGCCTGTCGATGCTTCGCTCCCTGACATCACTCGCGATGCTGAGCCTATCGTTGATGAGGCCGAGGGTTCTACTGCCATTGCCGTTGCCTGTGCCACCGAGGAGCAGCACGATGCTTCCGAGGTCGACTTGATTGTTTCCGAAGCGGAGGCCGTCGCCGCTGCTGAGTGCACTCTGGATGCTGAGGTTCAGGCCACAGACAACGTCTCCGATGAGACTCAGCACACCGAGTCCCCGAAGGAGGACTCCGTTCGCGTTGTTTCCGAGGGCTTAACTGATACTGTCACTTCTGCTGTTGATGCACTTGATAACTCCCTTGACTCTTCTATCGAGGCTGCCAAAGTCTCTGACGTCACCTCGGCAGCTGCCGGACTCGACAACGTTGAGGACACCTCGGCGGCAGAAGTCTCGGTCAAACTGGACATTGAAAGCAACCCCGCTGACGAGCCAGAGGCCGTTGCTACCCAAGACATCACATCCGCTCCAGAGAACATCTCTCATCAGGACTTCGTCGAGGACTCCGAGGGTGTCGCCAAGGATGTCATCGAGGACATCGTTGTCAGCAGCAATGAAAACCTTGACACCAATGCCGACGTTGCCGTTGAGGCTACGGATGAGGAGCTGACCCAGATCAGCGATGTCGAGTCCATGGAGACCATCTCCGACGAAGGGAACGAAGAGCCGATGCCACTTCCTGTCTTCCCTCTCATCCTCGAGGATGATTTCGATGCTCCCGTCTCCAGCACCTTCCAGGCTGGTCTAGAACTGCTCATGGAGATCGACACTACCTGGTGCGTCCCTCAGATCGTCGAAAAGGGCAAGTCAGAGCGCGAGCTTGTCCGCGAGAGGCTCGCCAATCGGTCGACTGCGCAGTTCAACCTCCAGAACCTGCGTCTCGAGAAGGCAGCCCGTGCGCTCACCATCAACGGCGGCCCTGTGCATGCGCAGCCCTCGCGCAAGGTGGCAGCACTTCCGACGCGCGTCCCTCCTGCGAAGCGCGACATTGCAGCTCCTGAAACCAAGGATGGCTTCGCTCAGGCCGAGGTTACGGACGCCCCAGCTCGCAATCACTCGCGCAGCACCTCGGCAAGCAGCTCCGCGTCCAAGGTTTCGGCAGATGCAGTCTTCGACAGCGCGCCCTGCCCTGGAACGCCGGTGACGGAATACACAGGCACGCCGACCAAAGAGGCCGAGTCACATGCCGCCGCCTCTTCCGAGGGAAAGGTCGTCCCTCAACAGGTTTCGGGGGACGACAAGATTAACAACACCATCGGAATCGCAAACGAGACAGAATCGCTCCACACTCCCGCCACAGTCTCCCGAGACGTGGATGAGACCAGGAACTAGGACATTGTGGCCTCATTCCCCGTTCCCGGAGGAGAATGGCGCGACACGGAACTTTACTTCGCGGTCCTCTCCGACGGCCGCATCCTCTACCACTACCCCCAGGACAACCTCTTCCTGAAGCTCACCATTGCCGACTACGAGCAGTACCGCGCCGCCTACCCGGACGGCCCTACCATGGATCTGCACTTCCTCGGCCGCGATGAGGACGAGGACTTAGAAGAAGAGGAGGACGTTGACGACGACGCCAGCTCGGCCTTCATCTCGAATCCGGACGGGATTGACGAGGACGCCGCCGCCGAGGACGCCTCCGCCGAACACTTTGCGCGCCCGTCCACCCCGGCGCTCGAGAACCACGACGCCGGCAGCATCGAGATTGTGTTCGGCTACGATGACGACGACGACGACGCGCAAGACGGTCCTGCCGACGCCGACGCCGACCCCCACCCCGCTGCCGGACCCGCCAGCCTCTCCTCTCCTCTTCCCCGCGAGGACGACACCCCCGGTGACGCCACCCGCGACGACGGCGGCGAATTCTCTCGCTTCGAGGACGGGGCCGACGACTTCGCCCTCGACTACCCGACCTCGCCCTACCGCGCGCGCGCCACCCCGCTGTCCTGGACCGGCCTGGAGGAGACGGCGTGGGGCCTCGAGTCGTACGTCTGCCCGCGCGACGGCACGCTGGCGCTGTGGCGCGAGCGGGCGGCGGCCAGTGGTGCCTCGGCCGGGATGCTGGCGCGCTGCACCTGGGTCGCACACGCGGACCGGAACTGGGTCGTGGCAGCTACCCGCGCCGCCGCCGCAGCATCAGGGGTCCCGGAGCTGAAGTTGACGACGCCCGAGGGCGAGGAGCTCTGGCTAGACGACGGGTTCACCGGGTACGCGCCCGGGTCGGACGTGTTCGACTTCTCTCGTGCCGAGTACGGCCACCGGTGCACGGACGACTGCGTCCCCTTCTTTGACGAGTTCGGGTGGGAGTGCTTCCCCGAGTCGGAGCGGGAGCGGCTGCTGCGCGAGGAGGAGGCAGAGGAGCAGCAGCGGCAGCAGCGGCAGCAGCGGCAGCAGCAACTGGAAGAGCGTCAGAACACGGAGGGGTTGGACATCGTGAATGGTGGTGGGGAGGTGCAGCAGACGTGTGCGCGCCGGGTGCTGGAGGTGATCCCCGAAGAAGACGAGGACGGCGTCGAGGAGCGCCATGTCTCGTCGTCGAGCGCAATTGCCGACGACGACGACGACGACGACGAAATGGAGAACGCGTCCAGCGATGACGAGTCGGACTTCAGCGAGGTTGACACGGGCATGCTGGACAGGATTGCGCGCATGGTGGAGCAGGGATCGCTGGTGCTCGAGGAGATCGCGGCCGAGAACGAGAGGGACAAGAAGCTCGAGGCGGAGCACAACGGGGCCGCCGTCGGGGAGGAGGAAAAGGCCCCGAAGATCGAGAATGCTCGGACGGAGGAGAAGGTGTCGTTCTGGGACCGGGATCCCACCTACATCTCCAACATGCGTTGGTCGGACATGATGGACGAGGAGGAAGAGGAGTAGTGAGGAGGGCTTGAACCCGGGCCATCGAGAACCGCTGGGTTTCTTGTACAGTTGTGTAAGGGTAATTATGCACATCGGGAGGATCTGGGCATGTAAGCATCATTAATGGTTTGTGCTTGGGACAGACAGGCGTTGTGGGATTCTTGGCCCTGGTTTGGGGATTCTTTTTTTTCTTGGTTTGTACGGTATACAGTTCATGTCCCGTTGGGGATAGACGGATAATGAGGGCAACCTCGTTGACTGCGACTTCGCAACCTATTATTTAGAGAGAGAAGACAATTATCTCTTACTTACATCACCAGCAGATCGGCGTCATTGGCAAACTCGAACCATCCACTTCGTGATCAACTCAACTCCTGCGTTAAATCGTGTTGGTATTAATTAAGGACATGATTATCTAATTAGTCGTCCACCAAGCTCCTCCACGCCGCGTCCCGGACGAACACTCAGCCCAGCCTGGGCATCTTGTCCTTGTGTCCCTCCGGCGACGACCGGCCGGGCCTCTTGGCAGACGTCTTGTTCTTACGACCCGCGGGCGGCGACTCGCTCGACTTCCTCACGCGCTGAGCCCTACGGGCCCGCAGATGGTTAGCGTCGCGCTCCATACGCGCCCTCCGGAGTTCAAGCCTGCGAGCGGGTGTAAAAAGGGAGCGTTAGTCAATTAGCGACAAGGTAATAATAATTAATGTCCTGCAGGAAGGACCACCAGAATTTCTAAAAGCGGCCTTGGGAAGGGAACTACTTACGATAACCGCGCGAGATCGGGGAGCATGGCCGGGTCATTGCCCCTGCTACCATCACCGGGGCCCGTTTCCGGCCCTTGATGGACATTCGGCCGAGCACCTTCCAGAGAGCGGCCTCCCTGAGCGCCGCCGCTGTCGGCCGATAGCGAGATCGAAGAGCTTGTGCCGCCGCCGCCGCCGCTATTGCGCTCGCTCCCTTGCCGGGCATCGTCATGGCGGAGACGGCCGAGGGCGAGCTGTTCGTGGGTTTGGGCCTCGCTAAGATATCGGCGGAGCGGGCCGGCGGCAGCGGGCTCAAGCCTGTCGTGCTCGGTTTTGTTGTCTCGGGCCGAGCTGACGGCATCGTCGTTTTCCTCCTCCTCCTCCTCCTCCTCTTGGCCACGATCCGGGGCTGGCGTGCTCGGAGCATTGCTGGTCGATGGCCCGGGACACTGGAAGGCACACGAGATAGCCAGCAGCAGTGCCTCGTGGCGCTCGTGGCTGTGGACGTATCGCCCGACGGCGAAGGGCCGGTCCGTGTTCGATGCCCGGCTCGAGTTGGTGGAGACATCCGGAGAGGCCGGTGGTGAGTCGTTGTCGAGGGCGATGGCGGCGCCGTCGAGTGAGTCTTCCGGGGTGATGTTGGTAAAGGCGTGGCCCGGCGACCGCGGATCGGTCTCGATGCGGTCTGCCGACAAGCCCTGAGACCCCGACCTCTCCGGCAAGCTGTCAAGGGGTCAACATTAGAAAGAATGCCGGTGTAGGATGTGTTCAACCTGCCTCGTATGCAGTGCTTGGTGGGACGGAAAGCCTATGGACGACAGGCTGATTGTGCTCTGGCTCGGGGACCTCGCGCGGGGAGCGATCGAAATATCTCGGCTGTGTCCGATGCCAAAGAACTCAATTGGATCAAATGCGGCCATTGAGTCGGGCGCTGTAGGGACCGTTCTTCGGTGCAATGGAGATGGCACGATTTGAAGCCGTATAGTGAGATCATGGGAGGGCAAACGAAAGACGGCCACGAGCCCACGGAGAGATGGCACCGCGTCAGCGGGACAGAGTCGGGCCCGTGGATATACATACGTTGGAAATCTAACGAGGCTGCCGTAAACAAGCCCGAAAGGACATGACGATTTGCCAGTTCAGCTTTACCCTTTCCTCTTCCCCTCGGCGTGCCCCCCCCCCACCCCCCCAGGCCCCCCTCTCCTTTCCCTTACATGAGTGCATGGCCCCCGGGACCAACGAACGGAAGAGGCGGGAGGAACTGGACCGAACTGTCGGGTCAGCCCACAATTTTTTTTTTCCGTACAATACTTGAAGGCGGCGAATGGGCCCCAACACGATCCAACTCCCCCTTGCCGGCCGTGCGCGGACCGCTCTTGTGGTGTGAGCCGGCTGGTGTAACCGCAGGCAAAAAGAAAGAATGCGCGGTTTACCCTGCCGATCAACATTGCGGTTAGTCCAGCTGGTTGACGTGACTCCGGGAAGGATGTCGACTCCGCCATAGCGGAGAGACTTGTCGGTGAACTCTGTGCGAAAAGCATGGCGGCGTAACCGTTCTGATCCGGGCCCCTGCTTATTAGCGCAGCTCGGCAGAGCTTGGCTGCATCTTCCTCGTCGAGGAAGCCAATAGGAGTGCCTGTCAGCAGCTGCGGGACGGCGCTATCTTCGGTGCCACAGTCCCGGGACAGGACATGATGGCGCCAGCTGAGTGGTACACGAAATCCCCCGCTGTGCTTGATGCGACTCTGCTGCAGTATCACAGCCCCGCCATCAGAGTTTCCGGTGGGCTGGGACTGGCGGTTCCCCCTGGGTAGTATGGAGGGAAACGATGCCAACTCCACCGTAAGCCTCAGTGCGACCTTGTTATTTAAGCGGGCGTGCTGTTGGATTCCCTAGATTTGTGAATTTGCTGATGTAGTATGTATTATCCCCCCAGTGTCCTCGAACCCGACTGCCCCGCTTGGCCAAAAAAAGAGGCCGAACAGTGTGCTATAGCGACCCGGCCAATCCGTTAGTGGATAGACGGAGTGGGTTTCGGGCCTGGTAATAGCTTCCTCGTTAAGAGACGTTGCGAGACAGTTCTTCGGGGGTTGCACAGGACGCTGCATTTCAATGGTTTCGTGGAGGTCGGTTTGCCCAGGGCGCAGTTACAAGCTGGAAGTTCGTTAACGAATTCATAGACTTGATAAAGAACGGTGTCGAGCCATGAATACCTTCGGTATAAAGTACGCCTGAAACCTCGTTTCATCCAAAGCAAGAGCTCGTGGAGAAACCGAAAGCCGAAGACACCGCGCATCGTTACTCCGTAGGAGCGTTGGAAATCCCCCATTGAACACTCGTTCGTCCTGCAGACAACTGAGGAAACAGGAAGTAACCAGCCGCAAAGGGCAGCATAAAACTAACAGCCTCCACCTCCACCACAGCCACCCCCGCCGCCACTTCCACCTCCTCCTCCACCACCACAACCCCCGCCGCATCCACCTCCTCCGCTGCAGCCGGCCCCTGAGGATAGGTCAGCAACTACCTCTTCTATGCATACCTGCAGGGCGGCCAAAGGTTGAGGAGCAAAGGGAAGAAGAAGAAGGACGAAACAAGATAAGGAAAACACGAAAACTACCTACCTGGGAAACCACCGCACCCGCCTCCCTGGGGCACCCCGCAAGCGCCGGCCGCGACGCTGCCACCGCACATGCCAGCCACGCACGCCGCGTGCGCGCCGGCGCCGCACAGCGCCAGGTATCCGGGATACCACCCGTAATACAGCCCCGGCGTCCACCAGAGCGGGTAGACGTAGGGCGCCGCGTAGGCGTACGGGTAGCCCCAGTGGTCATAGTAGACGTCCTCCCGCCGGGGCGGCTCGCGGCCCTTCTTCCTCGCGCGGGCGCGTGCCTTGGCCAACGCCGTGTCGAGCCGCAGCTGGTAGTTCTCCTCCCTAACCTTACCGATGAAGGCGACGCTGCTCCAGGTCTGGGCGGAGAGGATTGCCGGGTCGGGTTTTGAGAGGACAGCCGGGTGGGCCGATATGTGAGCCGAGGAAGAAGGAGGATCTAATAGAAAAGAAAGAAAGAAGAGAAAGAAGAAAGACATCATCAGGTTAGCACCCGGGGCTACGTGGTGGGTCATAACTATAGTGATAGGAGATAAATGCAGGAAGAAGGGGAAGAGGGGAGGGAGGATGACGATGAGGACAACGACAACGTACGTAGAGAGGCGGCGCCCGAGGCGTGGAAGGATTCGGCTACTGCACCACGGGTTAGCTGGATGGATAATAGGCCAGACGGAAAATTATGCATTTCCTCGGGAGATGGACGTACTCTTTTCTTGTCTAGACAGGCCAAGGACACTTCCGACGCTGCTGATATGCGAGGAACGGACGGCTGGACCATGTCAGAGACAGTCACACACCAGTCAAAGAAAAGGGGGGGGGGGGGGGGTAGGAACACCCCGGAGAACTTACACTCGCAATACCAACAGGTGCACTCGCTGTACACCTCGCTTTACAACTCCTGGTACACTTTGCTGGTCCACTCAAACTGCTCTCCCAGGGTGGTACTGTCGATCTTGTCATCGTGGTCAATGAACCGCCCGGCGAGGTCTACCGTATATTGGTAATAGCGGCCTGGGCTCAACTGGTGCGTGTGCCATGCGAGGTCGACATCCAAGGTCGGCACCGCGATCTTGCCGGGATTCCTGGCCGTGATTTGCATGAACCTTTGGTACTTGACGATCAGCCGCTCCATCGTGTCACTCGCTGTCGGACTATGCAGCCAGTCCAACTGGCACATCTTCTCGACAAAGATGCCCTGCCGCATGACGGCGGGACCAAGTTCGAGCGCGAACGGGCCAAAATTCTCCCAGTAGCGCGACATCATCTTGCGGACGGCCATCCTCGACTTCGCGGGTAAGCGAAACCATTCGGAGGGGGGGACCTGCTCAATTTCTCTGATGTTGTTTTTGTCTTTCATGACGTTGTCGATCATGGCGCGCACGTCTTTCATGCTTGGATTCGGGGTTCCCGAAACCATGAGGGTAGCTATGTTGCTCCTGATGAAGCCACAGCCGCTCTTTAGCAGCCTATTGGGGAATTCGTGGGCTGGCGGAACCCAGGGGGATGACGGCCGAGAGGGAGTACCGGTTATGGGGTCAAGCAGCGTCCCCGGCATGGGGCGGCAGGTTGGACCAAGAAGAGCCCTGTGGTCCTGTACAAATTGAGCGGCCGCGAGGAGCTCCTTGCATACAATCATGTTGCAGCTCGGACAGGGGAACTGCAGATTGGCATCGCCGTAGCCGTTGCCTGGGTCGTAACTGCCGTCACCAGACCGGAACTGAGCCTGCTCCGGGAATTCGCACGTAGTCCATGGGATGTCGATCGAGGTGTTGCAGCGTGGGCATCTGATCGTCTTCGCCATGGGGTCCTGGGCGTTTTCCCAGGCAAGCCCAGTCTCGCGAGTCCAGCGTTGCACGCACTCGGCAGACACGGTGTAGTTGAACTCGCCGTCGATAACCTTGTTGATGAGATGCCACGGCATACCGGTAACCCAGAACCGCCTCAACCCGGCCAGCATGCAGTCTTCGAGGAATGCGCGGGGGTTCAACATGTGCGTGTGCCATACCAGGAGGACATCTTGAGAAGCGGGTCAGCGGTAATAATAGGGGACACACAGCCGTGGGAGAAGAAAGCAGCTCACCAAGCGGGGGCAACATGTCTTCGCGCCAGGGCAGGATATCGTCGGGGTTAGAAGGGAACTCGGAATACCGGGGAGATCCGGCAATGCGCATGTCGTCCTCGGTAAGGGGCGCGCTCTGCTGCCATCTCATCACGGTCTGCCACCAGGTACGGTACCGATCGACAGCTCGAGCCACGAAAAAGGCCCACCTCTTCTCGCGGATCTTGCTCAAGATCGCCAGGTTCTTGTCTCCCATTCTGATCTCAATAGGTACTTCAGATTCCCCGTCCGCTCCCGCCGCTCTCCTTCGCATGTTCCCCTGATTCTGCCGTCCCATGCGCGCGGGGTCCAGGGATCCCGCGTGGGAGTCCCACAGGCCCCAGAGGCCGTCGGTGAATCCGACATCTTCTTTCATCTACTGGAATGCGAACAGCAGCTTCAAATGGGCGAGACACAGGTCCACATTGTCGAGCGGTATGTTGGACGAGGCGAGACGGTCCAACGCCGCAATCGGACTGGCAGCCTCACCGCCCGGTGCATTTGGCACATTTGGCACATTTGGCGCATTCGATGAGTCCGAACTGCTCGTTCCAGGCTCGTATGCGGGTGGAGGTTCACGATCCACCACCGACTTGTCGGCGTCGGGTGCTGGTGTTGTGTTGCTCGTCTTATCGTCGCCGTGACGCGAAGCCACCTTTCTGAAAATGAACAGTCGATTGGCAGGGGACATGCTTGACTGTGCATGGGCTGTTGGGTGCTGGCCTGCAGAGGCAAGTGGGGTTTTTGAGGTGCTTGAGGTGCTTGGGGTTCCGAGTCTCTTGGCTGCCTGAGGTCAGGAAGGCAGGCAAGGAAAACTTGAATACCAGCCAGGTGCGGAACACCTCCAGGCTGCTTGTGGCAGCTGCCTGCGCTGTTTTTAGGTCGCTGTTCTTCGTAAGCGGACACGGGGAAGGAAGTCCCTCGCTCTGCAACACCTCCCGCCCCATTGAAGCCTCACCAGGCTTCCCAGAGCGGCTGTGTCTGCCTTGTGCTATCGCATCAGCCAACCATCTTCTACCGCACTGTTCTGTCGCGAACCATTAGGTACATGTACATGGTGCATGTATGTATGAAGTATAATTGTAATTACACTCCATACGGAAGAGCCTCGCAGCAGGCGGACTGCAGCACCCATTCAGCCGTGGCTAGGTTGAGGAATGCACCCGCCAATGGACGACCGCGTGATTGGCGAAACTTACAAACTAATCTTAGGTTTCGCCCGCCCAGATTCGGGCTGAGCTACCTGGCCTGTCACCTGTGTACTACATATGTACGGAGCGTAACGAACACTAATCACAACGAGTCCTCACCTCAAGGGGAGAGATCCTACATGTACATACAAATACCCACTTTTTGATCGAATGAGCTTGGCACCAGGTTCAATTGGATTCGTCCACATGCAACTTCATATGCGTTTAATTATCTTCCTTTCCCTTCGCACCCACCCCCCCCCCCCCCCCAAGGTAGCAATTTGGAATCAATCAAGGGATCCTTGACGCAAGGATCCAAGCATCATCCTCATCATCTGGAGAGCCTGAATCCGGGCGACCGCCTCCCCTAATTCCTCTGGGTCACAGATGGCTGGGGAATCGGGCATTAACTCGGTTCATCGCAGCAGTGACACCGACGTTTGCAAGTGGCAACTTGCCCACGAAAAGCATCGAGCGCTGTGTACGGAAGACAACTAGATACTTCTACACTTCTTCGCTTGCTGCTCTTCGACTTGAACATTAAATGAACCGTCTGGCAAAGTCCCCGAGATTAAACCCGATAGGATGCTGCTCTGGTTTGCCTCCCTCTTCAAAACTGGTTCTTCATCCCCAGACGCGGGATAATTAAGGTTGTTGCCTTAGCTAACTATCAGCGGCTACGAAAGCGATCAACTCTACTAGTTCTGTTTGGCTGCTACTATTGTCATTCGGAGTTCCTATCCAGATGAGTACAAACACAAACTCCCCAGTGATGACCGAGTCCTGTTATTGCAATCGCATCCTCGCGCATTCACTCGAATGTCAGCCACAGGGTGTGGATACCCCGACACTGCTGCTTGTTTTTGACCGACTGGTTACTCTAACTAATTATCTACTACTCTGTATTAACTAATTTCCGACCCCACGCCCCAGGCCTGACTGCCTAATTAGCAGACTGTCGCCCCAAAACACCGAGGATTATCGACAACGGCCCAGACGACCGCCTTCTCGGAAACCACTCGCCTCACTGGTCTTGACCGTGTTCAAAGACGCGTTCGACAAGCTGATCTCAGAAGGACGGGATCGTTCGAATACTGCTCAACCTGCATGCCGCCGGGTTTCTGTTCTTGAGGGGTTTTGGGACGGGGAAGGACGATTCAGCTAATGTCGTCATTCTGGGCGCAGGACGTGTTCAATTCAGCTGAAGGGACCGTGGCTGACATGAGAAGTGACTTTCAGTCAAGGAACCCCGCGAACGTTCTGTTCAAGAGTATGCGGCTTTGTGCGATTCTAGGTGTCCGCAGCGACCGCAGGCCATGGAGAGATGGGGAAAGTGGCCGTTGCCTCCACGCTCTCCTTCCCTCCTTCTCGAGAGACCAGCACATTCACCGACCTCTCCGTGCCGGTTAAACAGACTTCACCCTGCTGCAGCCTCTCCCCTCGAGTATGGCATCTCGGCATTGAATCCCGGACATTGAATCACCCAAGTTAATCCCGTTGACCGAGAATTCAGAGAGCTTGCGCGCCGAACGATTTCGTCACACCCAACGAGGCCAGGCCACTTGTCCGTTGCCCTAGGCACGCCAGGAACTCGCCACTGTCGATGGAAGTGTCGGTCGTACGCTGCAGACCTCCTTGTGCGACTTGAGGTGAAATTCCAGGGTTGTTTGTTGACCGGTTAGCCCTGAGCCTTCATTCACTCGCTGCCAAGTGTACCGATCCCTGACATGATGTGCGTTGGCGTCCGAAGAACAGCATTTAGACAGATCTAGGCCGACCACCACGCAACGGCGGCACTCCACTGCCATTGCATGCGCAACCAGAAAAATGCAAACCATCGACACGCGATCTGGCCCGGCGCGATCGAATGCAGCATACTGCAGTCTGGCGGACCCCCCCGGAACGGCAAGATGCGCAGCCGTCGCTTGTCGCTAGGCCAAAACGAGAACATTGTGCATAAGCCAACTGCCATATTGGATCGTTTTTGATCGGGTGGATCGCACAACCCTGCCAAGGTTGCTAGGTCCGGCCGAGACGACAAGGTGAGAAGACCACCAACACAGCCCTCGACCTACGGAGTACCCATATCTCCGGGGCGTCTCTTCACCGACTTTTCCCTTTTCGTATTCTAGACCCTCGGGCATATTGGACGACACGTTATACGTCAGGCCGAAATTGAATGAGTTCCACCATACAAACCCCATTTAACGATCACCAAGTACTAGGTATTAATTATACCATGTGGTCTTTTCAAGGCTGTCGTAGTGTATAGGTCTCACCTCAACGTTCGGGGGAAACCCTCTCTCCTAGTAGGCCGGTATCTTGAATAATTAATAAGAAACAACAAAAGCTCCCTTTTTCGCAATGCCTCCACTGCAGCTCACTTCTTTCATTTTCCCCAGCCCAACCGCCGTCAAAATTTCCCAAGTCCTCAACATCCGGTCCTCCCCTTCGGACAGCCAACCTGAAGGGCTCATTGTCTTGGGAGTCTGCCTCGGGGTGGCCGTGGCCTTGGTGTTCCTCTGGTATACCTGCGGCCGAGCACACGTCGGGCCTCTCAAGGAAATACAAATGATTAGAAGGGGAACAAAGATGAGAAAGGAGGTCAGGACGGTGCATGTGCAGCCGGTACCGCCACCGTCACCAGAAACCATGTCCGGGAGGCACCGAGGCGGGCCTTATTCGACCTCATCTACCGAGTCCAGCTCCTCCGGCGACGACACCCCGCCGGCAACCAGCACGTCCGACCCCTACACCACACCCGCCGCGGCTCCTTCCGAGGCCACCGCGGAGGCGGAACTGAGAGAGCCTCCGGCGGCTTACACGAACCATGCCATGAACTATCTGGACCCCATGATCGGTGTCGCGGCGGATGGCGTGGCAGAGCCTGACCCACGGGCAACTCTGCGCCATGTGCCAGGAGGCTTGGATTCCATTGCGACTCCGTTGGGCAGGCAAGCGGTGACAAGTCTCCCGCTCCCTGTTTATCGGACCAACGTGGGGGTCCAGGTTCAGGGCGGGGGCACAGCATATCGGCCGCCGCCCACGCACGTAAACGTGAAAGTGTCGGAAAACAACGCTTCAAACTGGTGGGATGCGTAGGCTAGGTATGTATGTACCTGGTCGACAGATTCGGGGAAAAAATGTTAACTTCGATGGGCACCTCCTAGAACCAGAGACAAGGAGACAATAACACCGGGGCATGTACAACCATCCTGTTAATACTTCGGCGAGAGTATAGTGCCTCCGGAGAAATAAAAGGAAAGAGGGAAGGAAAAAAAAAGAGAAAAAAGAAACAGCCGAGGGATCGTCTGCAGGCTCCCTTCCAGGTTCGCAACAGAGTTTAGCGCTCTGGAAGGAGCCCGCCATGCGGTGATATTATAGTACACTGACTTTGTTGTTTTCTTTTTGTTCCCCCCAATCTCTCAAGATCTGTCACCCGATTCCCGCGCTGTTCTCCCATAAAACACCGCGAGCGACGGTCGGCCCATGCTAATACTGCAGATACCCGAGCCGCCCCTCCAGCACCAACCCCTCGACCTCGTCTCCCAGCCGCCGCAGCTCCCCCAGCGCGGCGACGATCCCGGCAGTGCCACACTGATGATGACGCCGCTCCCCGCCGTCGCTCCCGGGCTCCTGCCGCGGATTCGCATAGACCGGCTCGGGAGACGCGGCGGGGGTGACGGGCAGCCGGTCGCTGACGACGCCCCACCCGGGCCGGCCGGGCGTGGAGGGGCCGGGGCCGCCGCCGCCCTTCTTCATGTACCAGGGCTCGACCTCGACCGACTGCCGCCGCTGCCGCTCCGCTTCCACGCGAGCCTCGACGGCCCGGCCGTACGCCGCCAGCCCGCGGTCCACGCGCCCCACGACGGAGGCGAAGCCGAGACCCGGGAACGGCCGCGCGGGCCGCGGCCAGATCAGGCCCGTCGCGGTCGCCGTCGTCGTCGTCGTCGTCGTCTCGTGCTCCTGTCCCTGCGGGTGGTCGCCCCCCTGCAGGGACTTGATCAGCTCGCCCAGGAGGAGGGAGTCGCAGTGGTGGCTGGAGCAGGCGGCCGCGCCCGACACGAGGGTGTCGACGGCCTGGTGGAGCGGGGCCAGGGTGCGGGCGAGGAGGGCCTGACGCTGGGCGTCGATGTGGTCTGGGAGTTTGTGCGGTCAGTCTCGGGCTGGGTTGAATCCTAATTACAACTGAAGGGGTAATGACATCAAGAAGAGGCAGAGGTCCAAAAAAAAAGAAAAGAAACAAGAAACAGAAAACAGGGGGATTGGAAACGTACGGATGATCTTCTCCTTGATAGGGAGGCCGAGGGTCGAAATAGGGCCGGAGCTTCGGGCAGCTGCTAGCTTCGTAGCCTCCTTGAAGATGTCGCCCTGGCGGAATACGTGGCTGATGTAGATCCAGGGGATTGGGTCTCGGCTGAAGGTGTCCGGATCGGAATGCTCCAGGGTGGAAATCCACCTGTCGGCGTACACCTCAACAGCGTCGAGGAGTTGAAAACGGTCGACAAAGAGGGCGATATGGGCAAGCGTTTCTAGGTCGACGTTCCTGGGAACCTTCGAACCCCGACCGTGGATCGCGTTGATGACGATGCTGACCGCTGTCGGGTGGAATCCCTCAGCAAGCCTGAGATGAATGCGGCCGTCGGATTGCCGCGCTGCCCTTGTGTTGCCGAACTGCAGCTTGTTCCTGAAGACGCGCGAAGCGAGTGCGAGGTGTTTCGAGGAGGCCTTGATGCGCAAGCCTGTCTGAAGAACACCTGTCGCCGCTCCCCGGCCGTTCTGCTCGCTGCCGATTCCATTGGGATGGGAGGGCAGCTCACTGCGCAAGGAAATGGTTTTGTTGGATGGCGGCACAATGAGCAGCGCGTCGGCATCTGAATCCGCCTCATAGAGGGGAGCCAGGTTCGCAAAGGGCGACGCTACCACGACAATTTCGACAGAGTCCATCTCTCCGGCTTTTGAATCTCTTTGCACCGTTCAAATTCGCGCGTTTCGGCGCTCCGCCTGGATCGACGATGAGTGCTGTGAGCGACTTTTTTTTCTTCTCATAATTGAAAAGGGCGCTTCATCTCAGAGACATCAGAGAAGGCATGGTGTGCGGGGCAGACCCGATCACGCAATCTCCCAAAGATGGTGGCTGGCTTTCCCGTTCGGGCACAATGGTGTCCTTTTTAGCCTGCGGCGCGCGGGTTGTCGGCCTGGCTGGTCCAATAACAATACTCGATCGCCGCGGGAACCATCCTCGACAATTTTGCAGTGTAAGCCACGGCGGGATTTTCCAATGCAAGAAATTTCACACGGAAGATGACAGCTTTCGACCAAGGGCTGTGGCAAAGAGGATCACAGCAGCAACTCGAGGAGGAGAAACACAACAACGAATTACCGAGAGCTGAAGATCCAAACTTAGCATTATACGCACCCAGCAAAGGACGAGCGGAGGAGGGAGAGTTGGAACAAAGTCTAAGGAAAAAAGAGAACGAGATGAACGCTTTTTTGGTAATTAATTAGTCATGGGAATCTACCGTGGGATTATTGCCGTGTTGTTTGAGGATAGGCGCCAACCAGTTTCCGTTCATTGATTCGGACCAGAGGCATCTCAAGGAGGAAGGGAGACAAAGAAGAAAGTGAAATGGAGATTTTTCAATGATGAGTATTCTCCGATATATTAGGAACTAATTAAGTGCTGTTACATGTATGTCTCTTGGGCACGTACTTAATTGCTTCGTACTGAGCATTATTAAACTTCGGTGCCTGAGCCGATAATTAGGTAGCCAATGCGCCCCTCTAACAGGTTATGAATACGTTATCTGAATGCCAAAAAAAAAAAAACAAGAAAAATGATGTGCACGATAGTTTCCCTTTGACAAAAGGTGAATCGATAAGATATAATTATAATTAGATGACAGTGGGGTTCGTGGATGAGGTGCCTGTGAGCTGGTGTCCAATCTGAGTCCACGCCCTCCAATTTCCAAGGCGGTCTCTTCAACAAAGCATCGTCTTTCACTTCCCGTGGCATCCATTTTTCGCTCCTTTGATTCGTCAATGATATCTTGTCCAGAATTTTCAATGCCAAACCTCAACTACAATCTAACATAGTTAATTAAGCGCGTGTAGACAAGTAGAGCTCCTAGCTATCTAAGTCTCGTAAAAAACAACTTGACGCCGGGCTCATTGTTCAGCACAAGCTTGCAATTTATCATGTGTACATTGTCTTTAAATCGCCTTTAAACTGGGATCTGGGTAGATCTAAAGGTTGGGTTGACTAAAAGGTCAGATAATAGTTTAACTGCCTTAGCGATCTCCAGTGGATGTTAAGAAGGAACGGTAATTACTGTGAAAGAAGGCGCTCATGAGTTTGTTTAGAGAGAGGACGATGGAGACGCAGGTAGGCACGATGTTGGGCTGCTAAGTTGTTATCGTGCTCTTTGAGTCCGGCTTTGAACGGTTCCCTGATCAGTTGAGTACCGTGTACGCCAGCTGGTCGCTAGTCATAGCCCTTAGGTCCTTCGTTGTACACTTGGCGGGTTGTTGTGAGCCGACTAAGCTAATTAAGAGTACTTTCTTTCACTTATTATGAACCCGTACGCCAAGGCAGCGTTAGGGTTAATTAAGCAATGGACGGCCCCGCTTTGACGCAGACTAGGATTCGAATCCTGGCTACCTTCCTTTATGGTAGGAGGAGTAGGTAGGCGCCTCCTTCCGCGACGCGAACTGTGACTGCGGCCCCCAAAAATTACAAGAGCTATGAGATTTTGAGCTACGCTACGCAGTCCCGTCTCCAATTTGTCCCTTGACCTTCCTTTTCTCATCTACCAACAACGGTCGCATTTCCTCGGAAATATCATAAAGCGAGAAAAATGGATCAGGACGATGCTGCGAGTCCCTCCCCGACTTTTTCTATCGGCAGCAGCATCGACGGGCCCACCATCCTCGTCTGCGAGGCCGAAACCATACCGGATAGCCGCATTATTAACGAGGGAACAGCCGAGATACGAGCAAGAATTCGGGCAGTGTACGACTCTGGTGCCCCCATATTCACAAAGGATGCAATGCGGCGAGCGGCGCAGTCTTTCGACAGGATCCTCGAGGGATCTGACGAGACGGTGCCCGTTACCGGCCTCGATGGCATTACCATCGAGTTTAAGTTTCCCCATCGGGTTGAGGACCTTCTCCTGGGCGAGGCAAACGACGAAAGCAACTTTGAATACACCATGTAAGCAATTCAATCAGAAACGTTCGAGAGGTACCTCTCTAGGTACCGTACCTGACGCGGGGTAATTCCCACCCCCGGGACAACCCAGGTACCCTGGACGCGTTTTATTGCAACTTCCGCTGACCCATTGCGCCTAAATCGCTGGCACTCGGTCCGCGCCCAGGAGAGAGCCCTGCTTGCTCTACCGCACCGTGCACCAACTGATAGGCACTGCCGGCTACGAAGACTGGGAGGTCAACATTGTTTCCGCCTACCTTCCCTTCAGTATCGGGTACGAGACCACCAAGCGCAACAAGCACACAAAGGAGGCCATCTTCCCCTGGCCGGCCGTGTCGCAGGACCAGGTCGAGGCCCGGCTGGCGGCGCAGCGCCGGAAGTGGCAGGACAGCGAGACGTGCGCCCGCCTCGGAGCCCTCTTTGCCGGCCGGACGGCCGTCCCCTTGCCTGAGGCAGTTGTCATCAACAAGGTCGTGGCTTTCGCGTGCTCGTCTATGGCGTGGGATCTGGAAAACGGCGAAGGTTCGGTGAGAAGCGCGGCGCAGCATGCGCTCGTGCTGGGCGTCGCGGAATTGCTCGCGCAGCGGCGGCAGCGGCAACAGCAGCAAGCTGGCAGTGTGGATGACGGGCGGCTAAACGACGAGGTGGTTTGCTACGCGCAGGACCCTGTCTACCACCCTGCGGATAAAGCTGTGTTAAGCGCGGCAGGGGTCGTGGTGCTGGACGATCCCCGCGCGTTTCTCGAAGTCGACGAGACCAGTGTTGTCGTGTCGCCCTACCCGGACATTCCCGTCAGGGAAGTCGTGGCGGATATTGCGAGGCCGGCGGTAATGATCTGGAATCGCGTCACGGATGAGTTGACGACTTCGCCGATGTGAGTGCCTTTCTTGCTGCAGGATGCGAGCCTGGTTCGGCGTTTGGTCTCATCCCGTTTTGGCTAACAAATGACTGTGGCCGATAGGACCGATCCTGTTTCACCTCGCGTCAGGGATATGATTAGCCAGGAGTATCTCGAGCTCGAATGCCCGCTCGATGACGAGCCGTTCAGAGACATGGCCGTCTACGTCAGGAAGACCTGATTCCGGCTATTGGTTCGGCTGTTATCCCTCACTACAAGACTTAACCTTGCTTACCCACCTCATCGTTGACACTGGCTGAAAGGGAAGACAATATAATTAGACCCAAATATCGGGCTTCTGGAGCTTGCCCGTTCTGAAGCCTGCGGCGCCTAGACCGCCCTCGTGCCCTCTTCATTGTGGGACGAAGAAGGTCTGCGAAAAGACTTGAGCACGCAGACCGTAATGGCGTTTCTGGAGGAAGAGGAGGACGTGCGAACTGAGATTATGAAATAGCCCGAGGCAGGACTGTTTAACTAATTAGAGAGTTGTGGGTCTGGTAGCTTAGGGCATAACAGGACAGCGCTTTTCGCTATTTTCCGAGGAAACCGTCAGGTCGTCAGGTACGATGGTACTTCCACCGGAAAACATCCCTTCCCTAGTCTTATTTGCTTCTTGTTTTCTCATCTGTGGTGGTGGTATTGGCAGTGGCAAGGCGGTTGTTCCGGTTGAGTGTGGAATAACTGGATCGCTCCCACCCCTTTCTAGAGGGGGACCCGGCCTCCTTCCCACTTTCGATGACCAAGTAACATTTCTATCTGCGACATTTCTGGAAAGTGAGGGACTCGTTGAGACATTGCCACCGTACCAAGCAATGCCTTATTTACAACTCGTACGGAGTAATACCGGCCGGTTTCAGAAGTGACCAACGGTAGTGCTCCCACTCTCATAAAATGTTAATTACGACTCCAAGTCCTTAAACTATTAGTAGTAGTCTCCTAGTGTTTCACATCCGACGTGCAAGGCATAATATATGATAAACATGGCCTGTTATCTTTGGGCGTAATGGTCATTCAGAACTTTGTCCTCTCAGGTGTAGCGACCCTTTCTCAAGACTCAGCAACAGCAATTTCCAGCAACAAACTCACAGCGAACTCGAACGGCGCCAAACGGGATGGTAGACGACATGCCCAGGTCGTAGCACTATCCAACGTCAGGTCTTTGCTGTGTGCCGCAGACATACTGCTACATGCACTCTCATCCCCACAAAGGCACTCGTAATTATATACACCCAATCTCTCGCTCTCTCTCCCAACCGATTGTAAGCACTATCTTGTCATGAATCGGTCCGTTGAGGCCGCGTGTCTTTAAGCGTTGATGGAAGACGTTGTTTGGCCGTCTAGGTAACGGGATATTCTGCCCTTGGTGGCAGACCGGTGCTTCAGGAACGTATTATGCTACCGGACACTGCGGAGGGCTGCATTGGTTTGCACTATTACACCTGGTTCGGAGGGAAAGGGGCCGTGAGATTGCCATATCGTCTAAAGGTTCTGTGCTTGCGTAGATAGCTTGCGTGACTCGGTTGGCAGCCACGCCATTACATCTTGCCATCGCGAATGAAGCGACAAAACCTCATGGACTCGTTGGTGCCACTCGACGTTGGCCAAGGCGACGCCGCCAAGAAGAGATGACGTCCTCCCGTGGCGGAGGTTCCAGCATTTACTCAAGTAATTAGATGCCGGCTAAAGTGGGAAGAACGGGTCCTTGAACGAAACGTCCGCCTTGCATTGCATCAACCTGGGAGACGTACCTGGGTACATTCCTCGCGAGCTAGACAATGCCAAGGTAATTAACTGTGGACGTGGTAATTAGTGCGTATATATAGAGTACTACCTACGCTATGCTACAGAGCTTGACTGTCGCGGTGCTAGGTAACCTGCTTATACAGGACAGCTAATCGCGGTCTCTAGGTACCTTGCTAGACACAGTACACTGCTCCACACGTTGCATTGTGCTTGGAGATCTACATGGTTATCTGTCGTGTCCCCTGCCGCCCATCGTTCCCCATCACGCCGAACCGAACCGTTCAGGCTGTCACGGCTGTTCAAGAGGTGCAAGGTGTGGCCGCCCATAGCCGCACTCAAGCGCCGTTGATCCGGCCGTTAACCGCCGGCAGAAGGTGTGCGAGGCCATATTGGCCAAGAAGCTTGGCGTTTTCTCTAGATTGTTCTCGGGGCCACCCCAGCGACAATGTTACTATGATACGCTGGTGGCGTGGTCCATTGGCAAGTTCTTTCTTCCCTTGCTCAAAACCCGCATTCCATCTTGCGCGCCAATCCCTCAGTCCCGGGGATTGGGCCAAGGAGCCAAGATAGCCCTGTTCCGCGGGAATGAGCGAAACAAGCGTGCCCAGAGGTCGTCATGCATCCGAACCGACCCCTTGGCCGTTCTGGTGCCGGAGGGTTGGATTGGGTAAAAAGCGGGTGGTCTGTCTCACCACGCGATCTTCCTCAGAGCTACTGGATACGGGAATCTCGGAGCCTGCCATTTAGCGAGACTGGCCCCGGTTCCGGCAAAGCCCGCGCCGCTTTGGCAGAGACCCCGTTCGGCTCCCCTTCACCAACGATGCTCACAGCACTGGGCGTGCGCGCACGACGCCGATCACTCGGGGACCGCCATTCAGGCTAAATCACGAGTCCCCTTTATTCGCGCCCGGGAGTGTGCCATGCGGCTCCCTGGGAAGGGGATCGGCGCCCGGGCCCCTTTCGCGACCTCCCGAACCGTGCTACCCGGCCTTCCGAGAGAGGCCAGCAGCCAGCGCCGGACCATGCAACCCATGCCAACTCAGTGCGCATTCTCTCTTGTGTGTCCCAGCACGGGAACCATGCCGAGATCCCATCGCGCCAGGCCCTTCGCGCTCGTCCGATCCGGGAAAAAAAAAAAGAGAAACAACGCCTGATACGCTGTCTGTATATACATATATATATATATATGACCACTAGATCCTCCTCACCTCCGCCCGTCCCCTCTCCTCGACACCGCCAACCCATAACCTAGAATCGCATCGTCCCTCTCGACACCGCGAGATCGCACAGAATCGCAACCATGGTTTCTATGAAGGCAGTCCTCCTCCTCGGCGCCGCCGGCACCCTGGCCTTCCCCTTCAACGCTACCCAGTTCAGCGAGCTCGTTGCCCGGGCCGGCACCCCTAGCGGCACCGGCACGCACGACGGCTTCTACTACTCCTTCTGGACCGACGGCGGCGGCAACGTCAACTACGAGAATGGTCCTGGCGGCTCCTACACCGTCCAGTGGCAGAACTGCGGCAACTTTGTCGGCGGCAAGGGCTGGTACGTGAATCTGAAAAGCAAGGAAGAGAAACAAAAGACAGAGAGAGAGAGAGAGAGAGAGGGAGGGAGGAAGAGGGAGAGGGAGTAGGTGACTAAAGATGAAACACCCGGTCTACAGGAACCCCGGCCAGGCCCGCACCATCACCTACTCGGGCACCGTCGACTTCCAGGGCGGCAACGGCTACCTGGCCATCTACGGCTGGACGCAGAACCCGCTGATCGAGTACTACATCGTCGAGTCGTTCGGCTCGTACGACCCCTCGTCGCAGGCCCAGACCTTCGGCACCATCGACGTGGACGGCGGCACCTACACGCTGGCCAAGACGACCCGCGTCAACCAGCCCTCGATCGAGGGCACCAGCACCTTCGACCAGTTCTGGTCCGTCCGCCAGCAGCACCGCACCTCCGGCTCCGTTAACGTCGGCGCCCACTTCGACGCCTGGGCCAAGGCCGGCCTCCAGCTCGGCACCCACAACTACCAGATCGTCGCCACCGAGGGCTACCAGAGCAGCGGCTCCTCCTCCATCACCGTCCAGGCCTAAGAGCGCCCTCGGGCCTTTGCTCTCCTGCGCTCTGCTCTCCTCTGCGCTTTCCGCATCTAGTAGTTGAAGTAGCAAAGTCGTTGGGGCAAAAGGGCGAGATTTCCGTAAGGGAGATCTAAGAGAGACATGCGTGAAGAAATTTTTGGGCCGGGGGGGGGGGGTTGGGGTGGTATGGAAGGGGTATGTGAAGTTGATGGGGAACGCGGGATATGATCGAACTTGGAAGAGTGATTTTTGCCTGTGCATTATCTTTCGATTCGAAATTTGGCACGGGATGTAGTACATATCTTCTGCTTTCTGCGCTTGAGTTCAAGCCTCTCGTAATTAGTGACCCGAGCACGAATATGGCACTACTTTTGCGTTAATTAATTACTTGGGAGGGTCGAGCCGCCCTGCCGAATCTAAGCCGTACCATAAAACCGATCGCGAAAGTCCTTGAAGCCAGACAACCGTCTAAGGAGGCGGTTACCACGTCGAGAAGATCTATACGTGATGTCGTGCGAACGACCGCGCCGAGAGGCACAAAGGCCAGCAGGCAGGTAAAGGTAGGAAAGATGTTCTGTTCCTGGAATCCTTAAGCGCATTGTCTTTGACCCTGCCGATGAATAAATTATAATCTAATATCCCCTCCCGTAGCACTCTCTCCCGATACTCGGCCGACCAGGCGGCCTGCCCGGGGGGGGGGGGGTAGGGACTGCGAAACCGCAATAAATGAATCCGCCGTTGGCATCTTCGACCTTTCCGCCCTGGTTATATCTTTTGCTTATAATACCCGCTACATACCACTAGATTTGCCAAGCGTCACCAGCTCGTCGTACCCGGGGCCCTTTGCTAAGGAGGAGACAAATACGTGGAATTGATGACTTCGTGCCGAGCTAGTAAGGGCATTTAGGGTATGTACATGCCGATATATGGGTCCGCTGGCACAGGTTGTTTTAGCAGGATATATGCTAACCCCGGTCTATTTTTATAGAGTCCTGCTTACTAGCCATATCCACAGGGAGGAACGATATCCGACAGACCTCGAGCACTCTGCTTTTCTAGTCCCCTGAAAGGGGTGAGAAGGTGTGGCTAAAGCTGGCAAGCTAAAAGAAGTCTATAGCTTTTTATATCATGTCTAGGTCGTTTCTACCTTCCTCGATATACTTATAGATAATTATGATATATTCCTAGTTAGGTACTAGCTAATGTTTGATCTTATCTATCTAAACTAGGGGTAGTTAGAGTGATTAGTATAGGGCCTAGAATATCTTGCTAGGGATAGTGAATTGGCTAGCTATAGCATTTCTTTATATATAGAATAGTTAATATTTAGTAGATACCTAGAGATAACACTAAGTTATAATTAGCTAGTGATAGCTACTTTAGATATACCTTACTAGAAAAGATAATAAGGTTAAGCTTAGTAGTGTATTAGTATTCGGGATTAGGTGTTAAGAGGAAGGGACAGAGGTTTTTATCTGGCCTTTTCGGGTACGGTTTCCTTTGTATTTAACTTGAGAGGCTCCGGCATATACTTAGGCATAGCGGTATAGGACTAATAATAATAACAAGGTTAATAACTATATTATCTTAAGTTACTAGCTTAGTATTAATTAAGATTAGATAAGAGGCTACTTATTACCTAAAGTTTCATTCCCACCTGCGATGGGGAGACAACCAATCAGCGGTTGCCGCTCACATCCTGGGGTCACGCACCAAACGCGTGTCTGCCTGCTGTGGCCTGCGCGCTGGCACATCCATCGACCATCCTTCATTCTCTCTCCCGGGTCATGACAATACTCCCACGGAAAACTCAGATCCGACTACCCTCGCTGGTGCAAAGCTGACCTTTCGTCTTCTCCCTTTCCTTTCTATTGAAGGAACCACGATCACCCAACCTAAGTGTTTCCGACAAACCCCTTCGGTACGTAGTTTTAGGTCCACGGTTCCAGGCTGACATGGACGGAGCCAAGAGTTCAGCGCCAGCCGGCCAGACGTCCAGCAATCGAGTGGTAAAGGTGAATCGCAAGACGGTTGCGGCCAGATACAATATCAAGGTGCTGCGCGGTCTGGAAACAGCGCTGTTGAAGGATCCGGAGGCCAACCTCGGCGACCTTCTGTCCTCTTCATATCACCAGCAGCTCAAGTCGTTCAAGGAAGCAGGTGGGAATGCTCAATGCATTAAACTCTCGCTCGCCTTGCGAACCCGGCCCTGACTTAACTTGGACTCGTAGATGCCCGGCCTAGCAAAACCCCACGACCGTTCCCTAGCCATGACATCCGCTCTAGGCTCCACGGTACCGATCCTGCAACCATTTCGCGCGAGTTGTCTCCTGAGCTCCAGGATCTTCTCGGACACTATGAACAACTCTCCGAGGCTGTCATCAAGCTGTTGGATGAAAGCGAAGTACTTTACAGAAGCGCGTGGGCGGCTTCTTGCATGGTCTTCCGTGTCAGCGACGGAATCGTCGCGAAAGTCACCCTCGAGGAGCACATCACGACCGAGTACCGGACCCTATCGTACCTGCAGGAACACTTGCCGCGCTTTCCAGCGCCACGCTTGCATGGCGTGATCCGCATCGGACGGTATGGCCTGCTGTTCACCTCCTTCGTCTCGGGCCTCGACTTGGAGAAAGTATGGCCCCAACTGGATGACGTCCAGAAACGGTCCATCAGCACCCAGCTCGACAGGCTCCTCATCGACCTCCGATCCCTTCCATTTCCACCAAACACACCGCTTGGTGGGGTAGGCGGCCAGGGCTGCAAAGATGGAAGACGGGGTATACGAATCAGTCCCAAGCCGATCCTGGATGTGAGCCAATTCGAAGATTTCATCTTCACTGGCTCCAAAACGGCCTCACACATGTACACTCGATTCCTGCGATCTCTGATGCCCGCATCCCCGGCAACAGTTGTCTTTACCCACGGAGACATCCGACCGGCAAACATCATGGTGCGCCAGGACGAGGAAGGCTCTTGGACCGTCGTTTCCATCATTGACTGGGAGTCAAGTGGCTTCTATCCCGAGTACTGGGAATGCGTCAAAATGACCAACAACCTAACCCCTAGGGATAGGGATGACTGGTATCTGTGGCTGCCGGAGTCCTTATCGCCACGGCAGTTCCCAGTGCAGTGGCTGATAGACAGGATATGGGATCGAAATCTGGAGAATAGCTAGATGGGGATCTTTCTTATTGCATGTGTTCAATCTCCAGGAAAACGAAGATCATTTCTTGACTGACTACTTTGCGATGGACAAACCTGCGTTGACAAGGCAGAATAAGTACCTAGAAAAGGAACAATCTGAAGCTGCCAACGAAACCAAAGCGGAACGGTGAAGGGGAGTTTCCAAAGAAAGGGAAGAACAGCTAAGGGCACCCCGTGTGGGGGATCAGAGGGCAGGTGGGCTGGCTGGCCTGGGGGGTGAAATAAACGAAAAAAAAAAAAAAAAAAAAAAAGAAGAGAAGAGGGACTAGTCCCGGCCGTAAACTCACTCCTCTTCATCCACCTCCATGTCTTCCACTTCGCCGCCGCCCCAGTCCTGTCCGAAGTACGGCATCAACTTGCCTCTGCCTTCTTCCCATGTTTCATAACTGACCATGCCCGATTGCTGCATTCGGCCCCTCACAAGGCAGAAATATCAATCGACTTCCCCGCCCTTGCGTGAGTGGCAGACGCCATGTTAAGTAACTCATGATAAGGGGCCCGAGGATGCTGAGGCAATGCCCTCGGCTGCGTATTGTGTTGCTCCCTCGGCGCCTTGGCATGGCAGCCCTGCTCGACATTGTCAGAGAAAAGAGTCACTGAGAAAGGGGTGTTCTGCGCTCGTCAACGTGCACTTTTCTAACCATTGGCTGTGGAGCGCCCAATGTATCAACCCAAGGCTGCTGCGACCAATGTGACAGCCAAGTCAAAACGCCAACCAACACACCAACTTCTGTGCGTACAAGGCAGCAGCCTTCAAGGTCTCACACCTTGGGGAGACCATCCAATCCTTATCTGGCGCGCTCTTTGGCTGAAGAGTCAGATGTAAGCACAGTCATACATACACGAGCGACGAGACCGCTCGTTTGTCAAGCCCACAGCAATGGCTGACATACGACGACGGAAGAACTGATAAGAAACGTGGTCGGCCGACAACGCGGATGCCGGATGCACCACGCGGTTCACGCCAGAGCATACAACTGGGCGTTGAACAACCTGGAAGCTCCCGTGTCGGTGGACGTGCTGCTGGCCGACATCGAAATATCTGCCCCCTGGAAAATTGGCTGTTATTAAGCAAAGGCACAAGACGACGGCGGCATGAACGGCGAGGCCGGCGCCGAGTCCATCGAGGAGTGCGGCGCAGCTTCCATCGAAATCAAAGGTAAAATTCTCAAGCAAAAGCCGATATCTGTCAACGTCACCAACGCGGCGTTCTACAATGACGGACCCCTGGATCAACTGGTGGTCGCGTTCGACCCTCGGCGGCGAGGGGGCAAGACCAAACTGGCGTCCTTTCTGAAGCGGGTCCGGGTCCGGGTCCGAACCATCCACCTGCGAGAAAAGGAGAACAAAGCTGGTGAAGTCATCTACCGGGTCAAGACCATCGTCGGACTCGCTACGCCGAACGATGGGCACGGCCTGGCTCACCCGCCGAGGGTGCCGGAGTTTGGGGCCATCCCGAAGCTTGTGGAGTTCTGGCTAGATTCGGGATCACCGGCAGAGCCGCATGCGGCGACCGAAGCCAGCGGCAGTCAGGCGAAGAAGAGGAAGGGTGGAATGGAGGAGGGCCCAACATCACAGCCGCGCCGTCCTCGTCGGAAGGACGGTATATAATAAGGGTTTACGACTTTTTTCTGAACAGTGAGCGCCTCCGGAACTTTGTCCTTCACATATTACCCATTTGTATCTCGCTTACACCTCAAGGAGTTATGGACAATCCCTTCCTCTGTTGGAACTTGGCATCTCGGGGTAAATGGGCTCAGGTGCCATTGGGATTCCACGTTGCCCGTCGCCTTGCGGTCTAAATGTGGATAACAAGAGAAGTGACCGAGGCAATACTTCAGGCAATATTTACACAACCCGGCCATGAAGGCGCTCATACTCGTCAAGTGCCTCTGTCTCCGCTATTACGTTCCCGTAAGGCCGCAATGTCTCCTCTCCGCCTTTCCATCTCACAAGCAGTCTCAGGCCGTTGTCGTCTAGCCTGTGGTCGCAAAATCTTCTCTACCTCCCACTCCTCGCCGGCCTCGTCAACGACTGGGCAGGGCACCCAAGAGTGATTGTACAATTGCTGTGACCCGCTTCGAGAGGGGCAGGCGGTCGTAAGGTTGATGTGATACCTCACCTCAATGGCCCCAGCAGTTGCCCCTGGGGAAATGCTTGGCGATCGCGGTTCAAGAGAATTAATTAGTCCTTGCTCCTTCAGCTGACGGATCTTTGCGTCATCTCCTGGCCTGTATCCAGCCCTCTTTGAAGTTGGATTCGGCCTGTCATGGTCCACTCATATGCGGGGTGAGAGGGGAGGCTTTCTCTAATATCTACTCCGGACAGGCAGCAAACGCCGAGTGATGGCGGGGAGCGTCGGTGTCTAAAGATATTCCCTGTCTAATTAGTACCATCGATCCACGCCCGGGAAGGAGTGGCCTACCGGCAAAGGGGGCGGGCATCTTCAGCTCCTTCTTCGGCCAGTCCTCGTTTGTGCGGCACACGCTGGCGCACCGGTCGACGGTGGTGCGGGCGCCGCCCGAGACGGACCTGGCGCTGTACGCGCCGCTGGGGTGCGGGATACGCCCCGGCAGCTCCGTGGCCGTGGAGGATACCCACAGCGGATAGGCGATCAAGGCGGTGCTAAGATGGAGTTAATCGTAATTAGGAGGGAGAACCGGAGCCTGAATCCATTCCACGGCCAAGGCTATTTAGTGGATAATTAACAGACAAAACGATCATAACGCGTTGCATGATTGGTTCCCAGAGAGAACAAGTCCGAGGCTGGCCTCACATCTTTCGTGCTGGTACTCTGCAATATTACCGAACATACCCGCCCCGTTTGATTTTAACCCCTTCGAGGCCTGGAAGTTAAAGCTAACTTGGTATTCGCCGGATCCCTCTGTAGAATTAACTACTTCCAAGCTCATAGCTCTTTACAGTGGCCCGTGGGAAATCACACCAATTCATAATAAGCATCCTCAGACGCCCTGTCCCTGAGAACAAAATGATGATTGATGAGGCATTTCTTGTAATTACTGTATCTTGCAGGTGGATGCGCGGATAGAACTGACGATCTTCGTATCTCTGCTATGTAGTTGGCGATGGTTCTGTAGGAAGAAGGACGGAGGCGTCCAGAGCTAACCTGTAGGAAGATGTGGATGGCTATAACCTCGGTAGGGCTGGAGCCCTGGTGGGCCTAGTCTACCACACTGTACGAATTAGACACGCCTGGGCTTCAAGGAAGCTGCTCCGGGTTCTTGAATCTCCTAAGTCGTCTAACAACATTGAAAAGATGGCAACAAAAAGCTCAAGATGAGCTTATCGGTGACCATTTGCCCACAACCAGAATCGAACTGGTGACCTTGTCATTACTAGTGACACGCTCTACCACTGAGCCATGCGGGCTGCAAGCTGATTCGCTCGTCGACATTTGTGGCGCATCGTGCAGACACATAGATGCTCTCTGCGCGGGGATGAGTGACGGGTCGAGAGCATGAATGTCCCTAATAATTATTGTTAGACCCTCTCCGTAAATGGCTGTGATTATATCAGCCAGGGATGACTCCGACATTGATAAGAAGGCTTGGCTCATTAGGAGAGCCAAAGTCCTGGAAACAGTCTCTCCGGAACATATAGCATCCAGAAATGGGTTGGTTAGCACGTGCCCGTCGCGATATTAAAATTGTTCGCCTTGACTGATAAAGTCTTGGAGTAATTATGCTTTTGACCATTGTTAGTTTTCTCCTCTAGCTAATTATAGCAGAGAATGATGATATCCGACCTGGATCCACGAATGCTTGTTTCCCCGGTCTCCTACTAATAGCAATCAGGGTCAGTCACCGACCCCGACCCAGAACTGATCTTCCCAACCCTAAACTCCCGGCATGTCGTCGCATTCGATGCAAAGAAAAAAAAAAACCGAACCAACTTTTGAGGCGTTATTCGTTAATTACTGGACCTGTTGGCACGGGAAAGGACTCCCGCGATATATCCCCAAACTCATTCATTCATTATCTACCCAGCCACGCGCGTGCTCAACGGAGGCAGTGTCAGCGGCGTTGATCTTTCTTGACGCGGGCCAGCGGGTCCTCGCCGACGGCGCCGCGGTCCGCGACCACGTCCTCCTCGCTCTCGGTCCGCCGCGGCGCCGCGCCGCCCGCGCCCAGCCGGATTGTGTGGTGCAGCTGCGGCGGCAGCGGGTCGTCCTCGGCCCGGTCCGCCGCGACGTCCGCCTCGCTCTCGGTCGGGTTGCCCTTGACCGCGCTGCCGAACTTTTGCGCTGAAGTGGACACCCCCGTCCCGGCCCCCGTCCCGGCCCCCGCCGCGGGGCCCCTGATGACGCCGCTGCTGCCGCCGTCGGCCTGCGACGACGACGCGGCCGGGGCCGAGTGGTGGTGGATGCCGCGCCGGCTGGGCGGGCGCGCCTGGCCGTGGTAGATCTGCGTCGTGTAGAGCGCGCGCGCGCGGTCGTCGGCCTGCTGCAGGAGGCTGTGGCTTTCCGATGAGGCGGTGAAGTGTGAGGACCGATTCGCGCCGTAATGGAGCCCCTGGTTCCGGGAGAGGTCGAGCGGCGTACTGGCGGACGTGGCCGGAGCGCCGGCCCGCTGGTGGTCGCCGGAGGTCTTTTGCTGGGCCTGCAGGGTGTTGATGGTGCGGCTATGGCGAGTGGCGCAGATGCGCAGTTGACCGGGTGTTGCCCTGGGGAGAGCACCCGTGGTCCTCTGCAGTCCGCGCATGGTGTAATTAGTAATGATCCGGTTCACTGAGCGAAGGGTGGCATGGAGACTAGGTCGGAGAAAGAAATGCCATGTTCGAGTTTTGGTTAAGGGTAAGTTAGGTACCAGTGCATACCTACCTTATATTATTGAATACCTATTGATATTTCGACCTCTTTCGTCGGCTCAGGCAACCCCCCAACGGGCCTGACGTCACCGCAATCGAACATTGACCAACCCGGGGTGGGAGCTTGACTCTGCTACTGTTCGATCGAATGTCAAAGAAGCGTCATCAGGCCACTGACCCCGCGTTGCGGGATTCTGCTTCTCGTTTCGTTCTGGGCTTAGCTTGCATGACCTGATTCCCCGTAACTGAGATAAATTATGGATGATCTAGATCCAGCCGAGATGAGGGGAATAAGGTACGGAGGCCGCTACCAATACACAACAGTCTTCACCTGCCGAGGTGAGATGGATTTCAATGCAAGGAGGCATTTTCGTGTGTACACTGTTGTGGTCGTGCAGTAACAGGTACGGGGTAATCCGCATTTCGTTCTTTCCATTAGCCTTCAACTAAGAGCAACCCACAGCTATGAGAGTTCCTTTTTTTTTTTTTTTTAAGATCGGCATTTACGAGCCACGTGAATAACTAATCCACCGCGAAACAGAAGAGGGCGCCTAGTTTGAATGACGTAATTACACAGTACGGCTCGTGACCCTGCCGTATCGATAAAATATCAGGGTCCTGATAGTGTTGTATTAACTACTGTGGATTGCGGAGGGTTACAGGCGGCTCGGGCTTCCCCGCCAACCAACCAATTAGCAAAGACGAGGTTTAACTAACGGTTTGGCCCAGCGCCTGCCGTCACACCAGCCGGACAATTCGAGCGGGAGGCCTGAAACTGTCACCCGCTTGCACGTGGACAGCGCGCCGGCGTGCCGAAGAAGATCTTCAGGGGCTTGCAAATGCGTGCAAATGTGGGGGGCCGGATTTGGGGTGGAGGAAGATCAGCAACAATGTCTCTGAGAAGAGTTAGGCGATCACCGCCCGAAGGAACGCAAGACGGCACCGGCAGCCGAGTTCTGCCTACGATGTTGCGCTACGTCGGAGGATGAAACGAGGAACGAGGGAGATCGCAGCCCGTCTGGGCGTAATTAACGGATTCATGGCGGGCCGCACCCGGCGAGGCATTTCCCAGCTAAAACTTTTGCATCCACCGCAGACCCGACGGTTTGGCAGTGCTTCCGGAGTGCGAAAAGTTGGGCAGCATCGCAGGACCATACGAGCGAGAGGGCAGAATGTCGGTCATCATCGGGCAAGCACCTATCAACCTTGGGCCGTTGACGACAACCTTTACGCCGCCCGCCGCATGCACGGTCGCGGTTGGCGAGCGGCGGAACCGGCTGGCCGACTTCTTCGGAATCGGCGGCGATAAGGATGTTGCCTTCCTCGGGCAAGGGTGTTCCGGAGGCAAGCCCTATGATGCCACGTCGTGTTGGCCCGCGACGTCCAAGGGCGTGGAGGAGAAGGAAGCGCCACTCTCCGGCTGGGGATTCTATTCACCCGGGCTGCATTGCCCTGTCGGGTACGCCACGGCGTGCTCGGCGACGGGAGGGGCTGGCGGAGGGTCGGACTGGCCTGTCCAGTTCAAGTTACGTGACGGCGAGACGGCGGTTGGATGCTGTCCGAGGTCAGTTCCCGTGATGGATCCCCGCGGGGCGGGGGCTGTCGCTAATCTTGATCACCAGTGGTTACGGCTGCGCCAACATCAACGGCCAGACTTGCACCAGCATAGCCACATCCACGGCGGTTCCCATCGTCACCTGCAAAGGCAGCACCACCGGCGACGTTGAGACTCAAACCGTACCGGACGACAAAGCGTCCATCACGGCCTTCAGCCTGCTGGCACCCATGATCCAGATCAACTGGCAGAGCAGCGACCGGCCCGCATCCGCCACCAGCACCAGCGCCCGCTCGAGCCGGACGGAGGCAACAAGAACTTCGACCTCGGGTGGAGACAAAACGGACTCGACGGAAACCACTCGCACCAGCGCAGCCTCGAGCAGCGAGACCCTCGTTCTCGACGACAGCCCGCAAACCACTGGAACAGGAACAGGCACGGACGCCAAAGGCGTGGACGGGCCAACAGGCACGCCGACACTGCAAGATGCCGACGACTCTTCCTCCGACAGCGGTCCCCTTAGTTCCGGCATGAAAGTGGCCATCGGCGTGGCCGGGTCAGTAGCGGTCCTCATGATGCTCGTGTGCGCCCTGTTCTACTGCTGGCGGAGGCGCAAGAACCTCAGGGAGGAGCAGGAGCTGGACAGGTTATACGGCACGAAGCACACCATGAACGACGGCGGCGACTTTACAGACAATAACGACATACCCGGGTGGTACCGCGGGCAGAGGCTGGCGGCACCGGCGAAGGATCCGTTCGGAGGTTATCCTGCGAATTCCGGGCTGGGGACGGAGATGGAGAGACCTGCAGCGCCCTATTACCGGGCGTATCGGCCGGCGTGACTGCTTTTTGTTCTTCATTCAATTGATCTCTTTGGTCTGAGTTTATATAATATATTATACCCTTAGATTTATGTTAGTTGTGTGTCAGCACATCATTCGTCCCGTCACTCTCTCGACCACTGCTCCTGGATTCTTGTCCTTGCCCGATGGCGGCTTGGTGGCCGTCTTGGGGCCATCTTCTCCTGCTGGAGCGATGTAGATTTCGCTCCCATGGTAGGGGATCTTACCTAATGGCATGCACAGGCGAGGAAGAGTTTTGCTGCGCGCTTATGTTAAGGTGGTTATTACCTTACCTATCGATGCTGATAAGGTGAGTAATTAATTAACTAATTAGCTCGTTTCACCCTTTGGTTTGCTGCAAAGGCTGTTCGGTAAGTTGTTTCTCGTCAGGAATGCACGACAATTGCTTTTAAGAGATTTTTTGACTTTGGTGGCCTACACTAATTCGCAACGTGTATTGAGCTGGGCTGACTTGAGTGCCCGAATAAGGACGTGAAGTTTTCAAGATGGGAAAGTACGGAGTAAGGGGGAAAATTACAAGCATCAACCGGTTGATTCACGCACAGACCACAGCATACTTGCACACTTCTCGGACGCCAAGGACCCTGAGGAGCTCCCCCAGAGCTCAGAGCTACACCTCCTCCAGGATTAATAATCCTAGTGCGATACATGCCCCACAACTAACGCAAATCAGAAAAGTGGCCAAGAAGTCTAGGTACAACCAACCTAATACAAATTTCTATAATATAAATGTATCAATACCTAGTCTTGCCCCCTAGTTTTCGATTACCTTTGCAAGCCGTCAGGGCATTGAGTGTGCTAGGCACTGAAGACACCTAGGGGGTACTGCCTCCCACGCCTCCAGAACAGCTAGTCAAAGCCCTGTATGACTTAGCGATTAAACATCGTAGCGATGTTTAAGCTAATCCTTTATCCAGTGCTATACATTCTTAATATAGCTCAAATCTAGGCTTCGAGCCAGCCACTATAGGACCTAGATTTCTGAACTCGGGTCCTTACCTTAGGGATTTTATCTGTAAGTACCTTCATATAGAAAATTATTAGGAGAGTGACATGGTGTGATGCTTGTGTAAGTGGCTTGCAAAAAAGTGAAGAAAAGTGGGTCATGTATCGCACTAGGATTATTTATCCTGGAGGAGGTGTACAAGGCCCCACGCGGCCCAATCACAGCGTACCGCGGTACATAATCCCTACACTACACACACAGTAAGCGCATCATCATCAACATTCCCAGTCGCCAATGTCTCCCATGTCTGGCGTCGCTTCTCGTTGATCCTCTCCGCCCCCGCCCAATCTAGATACCAACCACGACATGACACTATGTCGACAGAGGCCACGCGCCCGCTTTTGCTGCCGCAAAACCGGAAACTACGACATCTTCGCGGGATCGCGCTGAGAAACCTTTCCTTCTCCCGGCCCCGCGGCCACAGCATCGACGACGCCATCCTCAACATCAAGAGCCCCGCCAAGGTCGAGGCCCTGAGAGACACGCCCCGTCTGCACCATGCCTTGTCCTCGGACGACCTCCAGCCGCCAACCGCCCGGCGCAGGAGCACAAACCTGGCCAGCGTCAGCCCGGCGACCCGGCAAAAGAAGTTCGAGGACGCATTCGATAGTCGACTGGCCGACGCCTTTTTCTCGTTGCACATCCAGGGAGTGGACGAGCCAATTTACATTAGCGAAGTCGGAGAACGCGCAACGGTATGCCCCCACCGGCGTGCCTGCTGGACAAGAGAGAGCCTGGCTGACCGGCGATAGAACTTCAACTTCCGTCCGTTTGAACTCTGCGAGCTCGATTCAACCGTCACGCAGTCCCCCAAGGTGACGGTCAAAGTGTGGGCAAGACGGAATGATGCATGGTCGCTGTTGCAGGAGGACGAGGTCGACCTGCGCTCGCTCAATTGGCTCGGAACTCTCCACAACGTCCACTTCCCGCCAAACTCCTTGGTGTTCTACCTGGTAGACGGTATCTACTCACTCGACCTCGCTGGAAAGCCCACGCCCCCGAAGCATACCGCGTCCGCTCCGACGTCGTCCTACAACGCGCTGATGAGGCTGGCCACTCTGGACAACTCGATCCAAGACGCACTTGCCACGCGCGAACTTCTTACCCAACAGATCAACGACTTGCTTAGCCGCGAGAGGAAGAACGAGGTTCCAGAGGCCGAAGACTCGCTCGCACTGGCAAAGAAATACTTGACGCAACAGAGGCGGGTGGTTGCCCTTGCAAAGAAGCGGAACGACGACCTAAGGGCGTCCCTTGCCGCGCGCAAGGAAGCCATCGCCCAGGGCCGGGCCGCCCAAGAGAGAGCCGCTAAGGACGTCGAAAACGCGACCGAGAAATTGGCGCAGTCCCAGGCTCTCCTCGCCAAGACGAAATCCGATATCCATGGCCAACGCCGCCGCATCTGCGAAGACCTGTCGCGCATCTACAACATCAGCCCGGTGCCCCTGGGCCCTCCCCTCTCCTTTCAGATATGCGGTCTCCCCCTGCCCAACACCACATCAGCCGACGAAACCCTCGCCGGCGCTTCCAAGTCCTCCTTCTCCTCCTCCTCCTCCGCCTTCTTCTCCTCCTCCGCCGGCGGCGGCGGCCGCGGCCACGGCCGTCCCCCGATTACCGAAGATGCCCTCTCTGCCGCGCTCGGCCACGTCGCCCACCTGACCGACGCGTTACAGTACTACCTCGCCGTGCCGCTGCCCTACCCCATCCGCCCGTTCGGCTCGCGCTCGAGCATCCGCGACGACATCTCCCAGCTGCCAGACCCGCAGCGCGAGTTCCCGCTCTACGTGCCCCGCGGCGGGTCCAGCGCCCAGTTCCGCTTCGACTACGCCTGGTTCCTCCTCAACAAGGACATCGAGGCCCTCTGCAGCTCCCAGGGCCTGCGGGTCGTCGACATACGCCACACGCTGCCGAACCTCAAGTACCTGCTGTACGTGTGCAGCGCCGGCACCGACGAGGTGCCCGAGCGGAAGAAGGGCGGCGTGAGAGGCCTCTGGGCCGGCCGCCTGAAGGGGCTCGGCGTGAACGTCGGCGTGGCCGGGGCCGATGACGCTAGCAGCCTCGGCGGTGCCGGGAGCAGTCGGAGGGGGAGCGACGCGAGCGAGATGGCGAGCAGGCAGAGGGAAGAACTCCGAAAAGCTGCGGTCTGCGGTGGTGGCGGTGGCGGAAAGGATAGGGAAAGGGACGAGAGCAGGGAACATGGAATCGGTGGCGGGGTGGGTCTTCTGCCGTTTGCGGAAGAGGGAATGAAGTTGAGTTTGAGGACCAAGGGGTTGAGGGAAAACGCGGCTCCATGAGAGGGCACGGAGAGACGCTCTGCAAACCAGCGACCAAGACGGTATGCTCGGAAGGCAATGACCCCGAGGCTGTATACGACTGTGCGACCTCGCGGTCACATCCCTACGCAAAGCGGGCCGGATGAGCTGGTCTTATCGTACCCAGATAATACCGGCAGCGAGGCGCCAGACATCTTTGATCGTCGTGCAGAAGATGCTCCCTCTGTGGTGCTCGCGTATGGCCTGGGGCCGTCGCGCGTGTGGGTACACATCTCGCAAGGATTAAGATCAAGGCGCTGGTGGCAGCATGTTGCGTCGCGTCTGGCTGCCCTTGTTTGAGCCACGCGCTGTACCTAAGCAGTCGAAGAACGTTAGGCCCGGACGCCTCCGGCGCAAAGAATCCAAGCTGAACCCGTGAGGTGAATGGCTTTCATGGACGGCCAGGTGGATCAAGTATGATGGCCAGCATCAGGCGGTCGCGCGGAGGGAGTTGAGTCGGACTCTAAGTTCCCTTACCAAAGGGGCGAAGCGGGCCAACGGCACGCAAGACGCTGTCATACAGCGCCAACAGCACAGATAGTGATAACGGCGAAGGAGTCGCCAACAAGCGATTTGAAGTTGACAGCTGATAGCGAGTGTTTTCCAATCCGTCTGGATTTGTCAAGCGGTCCTCAGGCGGCCGATGAATGCGTGGTACCTGATCTCATAAGACCATATGACATGACCGAGAAAATCCCTTGCAGACGATGATGCAATTATAATTAATATACACTTACAAGAGACTCAAACTCACCGCACCTCGCACGCGCAACGTGGAAGATTCGGTACCTATGTACCTTAGATAGATCACAGAAGTAAACATCCCCCAAGGTTTGAAGAGAGAGTCAATTCAGTCCTCTCTGAACTGAAGTTGTTCGAGCAGTGCGCCTCACCTGCGAGACCACACATTCTCGGAATATCAAGTTCAACGACCTGGCTCTTTATCATGCTGACAAGGAAGCCCTCATGCAAAGCACAGCAGAGCGTCCTGAAAGTCTTCTCTAATCAGCGGCCTTGAGACCGCTCAAAACTACCTGCCAACGTTTGTAAGTTTAAAAAACCACATTCTCTATCTATCTCTAAATGTATTGCCCGTATTATTATCAATCGCGTAGTATAGTTGGAATCTATGTATCTTGAAGTATATAGCTATCTATACGCGTGTTGCGCGCGTGTAGGGAGCGGGCTAATATTGGGTGTTGAAGCTCTTGCTGGCTACTAATAATTAATTAATTATCTGGCTGTCAAATTTTGGGGGTGTGGCCTCTGGCTTTCCACAACCCGAGGGGACTTGGCGTTTGCCGGCCAGAGCAGGCGAGTTTCTTCTTGTCGCGAGTTTATCTCGAAAACAAACGATGGATGACATCCCGGTGAGCGACTACGAGATTCAAAGCCTTCGCGACGCCAAGGGCATCCTCAGTCAAAGGGAAATAGACCTGATCCTGGAGCTGTCGGTCGCCGGGCAAGTTGCCAATCTGGATGGGATGCTCGGCGACATTGCTAGCCAACATGGCACCACCATGGGTGTGCTCCTCGTCCATGCTCGAGATGCCGAGAACCGCAATGCGGTTCACTACGCTGCCATGGGCCAGTCCATCGAATCACTCAACTACCTTCTCGACTCTCGGCTCTTCCCCCAACAACCAGCCCTCCGCCTCGCTCTCCTCCATACAAGGACAAGAACAGGCGAGAACGCGGCCATCTATGCGATCCGGCAGCGCTGCTCAGTCGCCTTTCTCGACCGGATCATCGCTGCCGGCACTCCTTGCATCCTCGACACCCTGACCGCAGACGGCCTGGGCCCCGTTCACTGCGCCGCCATGGAGGACGCGCGGGAGATGATTATCCATCTGGTCAAGAAGCACTGCCTCGATCCCAACCAGCCTTTCACGCCTCCCGCAAACAGACTCCTGAACAGCGACGACGACGACGACGACGACGACGACGGCAATAGCAAGAACAGCAACGGCGAGCAACACCACACAGCAACGGGAGCCGGCGCCGGGCAGCTTGTCGAGGGCGACACGCCCCTCCACCTCGCCGCGCGCCGCGACAGCGCCGCCGCCTTCGAGGCCTTGCACTCGGCACTGGGCTGCAACATCTGGACGGCGCGCAACGCCGCGGGGCAGTCGGCCATCGACGTCGCGTGCTCCGCCCTCGCGTCCGGCGTCCTCGCCTACCTCGGCCGGAAGCGTGGCATGTCCGATGTCAACAGGGGGGACAAGAAACGGAAGCGGCAGAAGCAGAACCAGCAGCAGCAGCAGCAGGAGGAGGAGGAGGAGGAGCAGGTTGAGGGTATTGAATTAGACGAAGTGGACGACGAGGCGGACTTTTTCCTGGAGAGCTTGGACGTGTTCGGGCAGAAACATCCTGCGAACGGATGCGGATTGCGTGGATGGTAAAGTGGGCTTGATGCGAGACTTCAAAATCGGAGTATGCTTCGGTCTTGTTGTGTATATATGACTTCGGCTTCGACCATCAGGTGCCGGTTCATTCATGACGATGGTTTGCGTGGCTGGAACTGTAATGTTGATTGTCGACGCGGGTATCTGGATGCGAAAGGGAATGTCTCCGTACTCTCAGTACTGGAACATGTGATGGGGGGTCCGACTTAACTAATTAATGGCTGCTTGACGCGTGGATAGCGTCCCAGAAACGGGTGGTTCATTACCCAAAATAAATCAATGCATTCCGTCTTCGTTCGTAGGGTTGAGCTCGGTTCAGAAATCAACTGTTTGCCTCGATATCTGTCCTATGTAAACAGTATCATGTAGAAATTCCTTACGTCGAGTCTGATTCACAAACACAGGTCAACTGTAAGACTCGATGGACTTGGAATGGCGTAGAACCCTAACCCTGAGAACTGAAACGGGTCCCAGCGCAACTTGTGCCTAACTAGTCCAGGCACTGCCAAATCTTGCTGTCGCATCTGCCTTAGAGTCTGACACAAACCTAACCATAACATCATCGCTGGGATCTGAAGAAAATAGAGCATCCGGCAAGCCGCAACGCGCTGCGTTAATGGCAGGACCTGCAGCACGTTTGAAGCCCAATCCTAATCGTCTTTCTAAGGAATCATCATTTCTCTCGGAATTCGCATCGTAATTAATTACAGCGCCAACTTTGCATCTTCATTTTATTTAAATCGGGCTTCCCAGTAATTATCAGGTCCGAGTACTTTCGCATGGTAGCACGTCGCGTGTCAGCTCTCAGCACTCATATCAGACTCTCGTCCGAAACGTTTATTTGCACAACCGTCGTGCTACCTCGCGGAATAACATCCAGGCAACGGCAGTCTGTCCCTAGACTGGCCACGACACATCGACGTGACTGCCCCCGCCCACGACGTTGAGCAGAGAGGTTGGAGGACCTCGCACAGCAACTTGTTCAATCCGGTAATCCGGTACTGGGAGGATTTGTTCACCCTCGTCACTTCCTGTACCTTTCCTGCTTTTGTTAAGCCTCGCATCGGGAGAAAGAACACCAGCAGGACCCCAGTGGTACACAGCATCACGGTTCGTCTGGCTGTCTTGACCAACGCCGCTCCCAGCAATGTCAGGCCACCCGTCTTGGCGGCTGCTGCCGGCCTCAGCCCCCGGCATCCCGACACTGCTGGTTTCGACTGATTTCAAGGCCGACTCGTACAGCATTCATCTGTCTGACCTCGCCAATGTATGGGCCGAGAGGCTTGATAGGAGACCGATTATCAAGCGTGGTATGATGGAGGATACAAGCATCGACCCGAGTGACGGGCCCGATCAGATTCGCAAAATGCTAGAACTACTCCGGGCCGCGTTTGATTCCGGCGACTCCGAACACGCCAACACTTCTCTGACGCTCTCACGGGACGATGATGAAGACTCCCTCGTCATCCACGTCACCTGTGTCCTGCCGAAACCCCTCAAGCCCTTCAAGTGGCCAATGCACCTGAAGAAGTGCCCACAGTCAACTCTCACCTCCGAGCTTGTGCTTCCCATGATCCAGGCACAGGAAGCCCGTACGCGTGAGATCGACCAACTCGTTTCCCTTCTCCGAGAGAAAGACGCCGTCATCACAAGGCTCGTCGACAAACTTGAAGCTACGGGCACCGGCCTCGAATATGTCTTCCACTCGCTGTCCGGAAAGCGCCGAGTGACCAGAGCTGTCGCCGAAGAGAAGGTTAAGGGACTTGCCGCCTTCTCCGAGTCCGAGTTCAGGAGCAAAGCAGCCGAGGTTCGCCCTATCACACAGGCCTCCGACGTCTCTGCCCTCCTGGGTTCTGTCTTTGGGCCTCCTGGGTTGCAATACAAGTCGGACCTGGAAATACAGGCTTCCGCCGGCTTGGAAGACTGGTGGAAAAAACTGATGAAAGGCAGTAAAGTCATCCTTTCTCCAGAGCTCCCTGAGAAGCGGAGGCTTCAAAGCGAGGTGACATCTCAAGAGCCCGAAGCTAGCAAAGAAGAGGATGATTTCCAAGTGCAGTCCACTCCACCAGGGGCGCGGCCAACGCGACAGCGCGGCAGTCCTGCATCGGCAGTGGATGACGATGAGACTTCGGATGGCGAAGACACAGCGGAGCCAGCACCGCCACCGCTCTCTCCGGCGAAAACCAAGGAGACAGCATCTAAACTCGGCACTATTGGTAGAAATAGAAAGCCAACCTCGTCTCCTCCTCGTCCTCCTTCTCCTCCTCCTCCAGCCACGTCGCACAAGTCAACCAAGACGCAAACTGCCGCAAGCGACACCCAATCCGAAACGGCATCTGAGCCCGATGATGTCGACGCAGTCAGTTCACCTCCGCCGTCTCCTCCGAAGGCACTGCCCAGACGAGGCGGTTTGGGCCGTATTGGCGGAAAGACGAATCCGGTGACACAACCCCCCCAACCTACGCGGTTGCCCCCTCCGCGAGAGCCCGTGGAAGACTCGTCGAACCAGCCTCTCAGGAGGCACAAACTGGGTGTGATTGGGAAGAAGCCGACACACCCAGAGCCACCCGCAGCAGGCGGTGGAGACGAGGCCAGAGGCAGGAGCGAGACCCCGGCTTCCGAACCCAGTAAGAAGCAGCGGGAGACGTCACAGGAACGAGCAGACCGAAAACGGGTTGAGCTCCAAAAAGAGATCGAGAGGCGCGCCGCGGCGGGACCAGCCAAGAAGAAGCGAAAGTTCTAAGTTTCCAACCTCATGTGGAAGTGACATTAATTACTAAGGCACTCTTAAAGTCAATGTGTTTTCTGGACTGTCAGTCTTACGGCCAGTTTAAAATACGCCTCGTGGGAATGTATTGAAGATCCTAATACTTCACAAAGAGATACCTTGCGCTATCCTGAAATTTCCGCCAAACTCTCCGAGATTTGCCTAATCATTGACACAGCTTGTTTTCAACAGAAGCGATATGCCATATGCGCATGCGGGCATACACCATGCGAACACGGCCTGGATCGTCGTCCATTTGGCATATCACCACCAGGTTGCTTTGACCGGTGCCAGCTGGACGCTACTGACACACAAGAAGCACCGACATGCGGCTCAGCCATCTAAGTAACGACCCACACATAGGATGGTATATGCTACCTATCCTTCAGCCTAGGCAATGTCTGCGTTTGTACCTCCGACAACGAAATCCCGTACATCATGCGACCGGGCTGGAATTGGGAGTCGTGAAACCTAATTAGATCTGGGAATGGGGATACCGGATAGGACACCGTCAAAGGGCTGTGTCTCACCAGACGTTTTGTGTCACAAGACAAGGGCGGTCAGTATTAACACGACAGGGCCACAGTCAGACAGGAGGGTGTAGCTGGGAAGAGAAGTTTCCCATCCCGCGGTGCCATTGGCTTCAGGGCGGAGATGTGACGTCCGGGTTCGCCCGCCACAGTCGAAAGCCCAACATCAAGGTGCGACCCGACACTGTTTACGGCCGGGACGTAATGGAAAATGCATAACCTATTACACGAGGATCGTCCCATCTCTTCCGGGATGGTAAGAAGTACTGACTGATGTGAACTATTGATGAGAAAACCAAGCTGACATGTTACCATGCTACCACGCTACATAGCTCAAGTGCCCGACGTGGCTCGGACTCGGACAATACGGACCTGAAATACCAGTCGTACTACAAGGCTCCCCGATTGCTCTTTCTGGGACTGTTCTTAGGATTCGTCGCAGATTATTAAGGAGGAGGAGGGTTCTGACGAAGCCAACGGAAGGAGCCAGTAATAACACGGAACCAGATCCCAACCAAGACTCTCTTCTGTCAGACTAGTCGCAAAGCTTTGGCTGGTAAACGGTTTGTGACGCTGGACATGAAACCCTGAAACAGCCATACCTCGACGGAGGATAAGGGCGTTTCCGACCCGCTGTCGTCATATCACTGAGCAACCGAGGGTGATATTGAATATTTATAATTAATCTGTCTGGTAGACGGCACAGCACCTTATTATGGGCTTCCATAAAACAGGTTAAAGGGCGCTGCGAGATGTCGGATATGGGGGGAATTGTCGAAGTATCGTCCGGCTGACACCCGGATGAGCCACCTGAACTGTGGTTGATCCCCGAGAATTGCGATACAGATCGGATTTACGATGCACTCGGGGCACCTCCGGCACACATCCGGGCACCGCCATGCTTGAGCTAGCGAGCTTTGATCGGGAAGGAGGCAGCGGGCTATGCTCTTATCCCACCCACCACTTCTTCGCATCCCGGGATAGAAAGGCTCATCACTGGCACACCTGCTCCCAAGAAGCGGATGCAATGGAGTCTCTTGTGCAACCAACACTGTCTCAGGCCGGCAGCTCCAACCCCACTCCGTATGCTGCCGGAAAGGAAATGCATGACTTGATGTGGACATACATCGAGTCTTCATCCGTGGACTTGGGCCTTATTAATTATCCATTGATACCCACCAGGCTGGAAATATTCGGTGGGGAAGCGTGGTTCCAATGGAACTCCGTGCCAGGGAGCGCTTGAGAGCGATCGCTTCGCTCCATCGGCACTCAAGCCGACCCGTGTCAATTGTGCGTTGTGTCATGAACACATGAGTGCTTTACCAACTATCGCCGGCAACTTTTCACAGACCTGCCTGCCCTCAGGGGTCTGAACGAGGAGCATACGGCCGTTGTTCTCAAAGGTCTGCACCCGTTGACACTAATTACATGACACACTCAGTTGGGAAAGGGATTGATTAATTAATTAGGGTTTCCTCCAGGCAGGGGAATATTCAGTTACTGGGCCTGCTTAACAGGATGCCGTCATTGTTTCCCCTGCAAAACACACCGATAATTCGAAACCCGGGCTCGGATACACGGCCTCAAGCTTTTGACAGAGCATGCTATCCGCTACCAACCCAATTGTGGAAGCCATCTCGTTCCGCGATACGGCACTGCAAAAGAGACACGTTTACTGTTTATCATCGGAGGCCACAAAAATTGAACAAGGAAACGCAATCTTCTTGTTTTTTGACGACCTCAAAATGTTGATTCATCAGCAATGCCAGAGACAACCAACCCCCACGTGGCGTGCAGCCTGGCAGGAAATGCTCTGAGCGGGGCCACGGACCGGGACGTCTGCATGGTACTAGTTACTGCACCGGCACGTAATTAGACGTGCATTTGCATGATCCGCTCAAGTCACCCACTCCTTAACTAGCGGCCGCGGGAATGCCGCATGATGAGAGAGCAGGCTCGGGCGATAAGGTGCAAGTGTGCCAGTGTTGTTGCAGCATGAACAAGGGGGGTTGGATTTGCTTCTGCTGCCTAAGTATTCAACATTCTCTCCCCAGTGTGTGACGACAAGTGAGTGGCAAGGCGGGGCGACGAGCGTGTTGCAACCGAGTAAGTCATGTCCACCAGCGAGACCTGATCATCGCCGATGAATGGGGTTGGGGCTGCCGGAATGGCACTGTCCGTGACGTCGTTGCGCCTGTTTATCGGCCCGAGCGAAGGCATTATTACATTCATCTCGGATCGGGGGGGTAGCCTGACGGCTCTGAACAGACCACAAAGATATGTATGTATGGTGGCAAGAAGCTTCAGGGAAAAAAATTTAAGAACCGTCTACATTGAATCTCGGTCTCTTAATTACTCCTTGAGAAACTCGGCCACGGCGGTGTTCACGGATGTCCCAGGAATGCCTTCGGCAAATGGATGCAGCCACCATATCACATTCGAGACTGGTGCCATGAACCAGGTTTCTCCCCCGATCCAATCTCGATCTAGCGTCAGGCGCCGGGTGATCCGCGACTGGGGTCTGTCATGTAACCATGTATGTACTGTACATAACGTTACACACTACATGCATGCATGCAACGCTGCCTCGCATATGCATGCAACGCTGCCTCGGTACCGAGCTTACTGTACCCGGAGCCCTTGGCATTCGGGAATGGAGAGTACTCGGCCAACGAAGATCGGCAGACGCGTGGAATCTGATATGTGACAGAATACAAGGAGGGGTCTAGCGTATTATTATTGCTGGCAGATCCCCCAATATATGCAAGGATCGCTGTGGGGTAATTAATTCACACAGTCAGCCCGTGGCAAGAGTTTAAGTTTTTCAATTTTATTTATTTTTTTTTGATCTGTGCTACGACTTGGTCTAAGGTACGTGACAGCTGAAGGAGTTTTGGATCACGCCCTGACTCTTTTCTTGTTGCGTTGCAGCACAGCGCAGGGAGGACAGAACTCGTCTCGCCGTTGCGGCGGCAAAAAATTTCGGACGGCGGCTACGGCGCCTCCGATCTTCAGGCACCGTAAAACCAACCGGCAAGTTTTAAACCACAAGGTCGGTCAATAATGGACAAGGGCAATGATCATCATGTCCTCCCGTTTTCAGCCCCGCGCCCAACCGTTTGGTGGACACTTTCAGCCTTGCAGAAACTGCATGTAATTATGTATGTACATAATTACTACGTACACATATACATACCCACATGCAGAGGTACTCACAGGACGGCTACGGTCTAAACACATGACCTTAGAATCCACTCGTCATTCTTTGGCCGGCAACTAGATTCGTGGCTTCTATTCCAAAACGATCACACGAAGACGTTCTTGAGCAGACCGGAGATAAGGGATATTACTCCGTCTACCACACGACCATCAAACTAGCGTTCTTTGGATTGACGTTATTGATGGCTCCGGAGTTCTCCATAGTGGACCTCCAGCTTCGAACAACCACAACCGACGAAAAGGGTTAATTACGGTACCTCGTCAATGTGGCGGGCGATCCGGGTCCAGGCGACAGCTTACCCCGCCGTATAACGCCTCGTATGAGGGGTAATCGGCGTCTGCATGTACACTCTGGGGCGTGGACGGCTCATCCGGCGGAGACCACACACATGGTGATATTGGCACCAACAGGATTCTTCCTGATGCCGGCATGACCTGTTGAAACGCGGCCGCGCGTCACACGGCAGAGGCCCCTGAGAGACTCGGGATCCATCGCTAAGCAGCCACGCGCACAGAAACAACGAGTATAACGTTAACAGTGCAAACGACGGTTGTGCGCTGGTGACTGAGCCCTCTTGCCCCGGTGCCGAGCCACCTGTTATGTATGTAATTAGTCGGTATGTACTGTAAATTACCCGGTGGCGCTGGGGTAATCACGTAGATCCTCAATCTCCCACTGAATCGCAAATGTACTGTGTAGGCGCCTGAATGGGGCAACCTGGACCCTGGACGCGGCGGCAAGAGAGAGAGGGGATTTGGTAAAGGACCCTGGATCTGCGCTGCTGGACTGATGATGTCCAATAATATCGAACCTCCAGGTTACCCGGCGCTCCAATAGTCTGTATGCATGTACTGTATGTACATGCATGAGTGATCTCCTAAGCTCCGGAAACTTTGAAGAGATAACTATCTGTGGGTCTTGTAACCGGATGCGAGGATGGAACGCTCTTCCAAGAAGGACAACCAGGGGCCGCCGCGTGTGTTGCCGAGTACGTAGCTGCTGGTCTGGTGGTAAAGCCGATTGTAGCCATATCGGTACCAGACAGGGCGGCTAGAACGGCCTGGTGATGCTGCCGTCAAAGGAGCCAGTCTTTTTTTTTTTTTTTTTTTT